>NC_056461.1:48313224-48340724 GCF_018296145.1 Oncorhynchus tshawytscha | reverse complement strand
GACATATATACACACACACACACACACACACACACACATAAAGAGGTCAGGGCGTGACAGGGATTTGTTTTTTACCTGGTTACATTGAACAACACAGCAGCTTTTCAGACTTTGTTATTTCTGTATGAACAAATAATCAACAAAGAAGTTGTTATTATTATTCTTTTTTGTTTAGCTCGTCTTACGAGTATTTAGTCCAACCAGAACACACATGCTGGAACCAATCAGAACAACGTACGTCCTACAACAACCCAGAAAATATATTAAACTCAACATGCTACTATTTCATAGATTATACTGAGTTACAGTCCAATCAGAACATCACACATCCCAGAACAGTCCAATCAGAACATCACACATCCCAGAACAGTCCAATCAGAACATCACACATCCCAGAACAGTCCAATCAGAGCACCACACATTCTAGAACAGTCCAATCAGAGCACCACACATCATATAACGAATTGAATCCATTTAAATAAATAATATATGGATTTCACATGACTGGATACAGCCTCTGTCTGATGCACAGATACATTTAAAAAAGAAATAGAGTGTGTCAGAACAGTGTGACCAGAAGTGTGTCAGAACAGTGTGATCAGAAGTGTGTCAGAACAGTGTGATCAGAAGTGTGTCAGAACAGTGTGATCAGAAGTGTGTCAGAACAGTGTGATCAGAAGTGTGTCAGAACAGTGTGATCAGAAGTGTGTCAGAACAGTGTGATCAGAAGTGTGTCAGAACAGTGTGATCAGAAGTGTGTCAGAACAGTGTGATCAGAAGTGTGTCAGAACAGTGTGATCAGAAGTGTGTCAGAACAGTGTAACCAGAAGTGTGTCAGAACAGTGTGATCAGAAGTGTGTCAGAACAGTGTAACCAGAAGTGTGTCAGAACAGTGTGACCAGAAGTGTGTCAGAACAGTGTGATCAGAAGTGTGTCAGAACAGTGTGATCAGAAGTGTGTCAGAACAGTGTGATCAGAAGTGTGTCAGAACAGTGTGATCAGAAGTGTGTCAGAACAGTGTGATCAGAAGTGTGTCAGAACAGTGTGATCAGAAGTGTGTCAGAACAGTGTGACCAGAAGTGTGTCAGAACAGTGTGATCAGAAGTGTGTCAGAACAGTGTGATCAGAAGTGTGTCAGAACAGTGTGATCAGAAGTGTGTCAGAACAGTGTGATCAGAAGTGTGTCAGAACAGTGTGATCAGAAGTGTGTCAGAACAGTGTGATCAGAAGTGTGTCAGAACAGTGTGATCAGAAGTGTGTCAGAACAGTGTGACCAGAAGTGTGTCAGAACAGTGTGATCAGAAGTGTGTCAGAACAGTGTGGCCAGAACAGTGTGATCAGAAGTGTGTCAGAACAGTGTGATCAGAAGTGTGTCAGAACAGTGTGATCAGAAGTGTGTCAGAACAGTGTGACCAGAAGTGTGTCAGAACAGTGTGATCAGAAGTGTGTCAGAACAGTGTGATCAGAAGTGTGTCAGAACAGTGTGATCAGAAGTGTGTCAGAACAGTGTGATCAGAAGTGTGTCAGAACAGTGTGACCAGAAGTGTGTCAGAAGTGTGTCAGAACAGTGTGACCAGAAGTGTGTCAGAACAGTGTGATCAGAAGTGTGTCAGAACAGTGTGATCAGAAGTGTGTCAGAACAGTGTGATCAGAAGTGTGTCAGAACAGTGTGACCAGAAGTGTGTCAGAAGTGTGTCAGAACAGTGTGATCAGAAGTGTGTCAGAACAGTGTGATCAGAAGTGTGTCAGAACAGTGTGATCAGAAGTGTGTCAGAACAGTGTGATCAGAAGTGTGTCAGAACAGTGTGATCAGAAGTGTGTCAGAACAGTGTGATCAGAAGTGTGTCAGAACAGTGTGATCAGAAGTGTGTCAGAACTGTGTGGCCAGAAGTGTGTCAGAACAGTGTGACCAGAAGTGTGTCAGAACAGTGTGACCAGAACAGTGTGACCAGAAGTGTGTCAGAACAGTGTGATCAGAAGTGTGTCAGAACAGTGTAACCAGAAGTGTGTCAGAACAGTGTGACCAGAAGTGTGTCAGAACAGTGTGATCAGAAGTGTGTCAGAACAGTGTGATCAGAAGTGTGTCAGAACAGTGTGACCAGAAGTGTGTCAGAACAGTGTGACCAGAAGTGTGTCAGAACAGTGTGATCAGAAGTGTGTCAGAACAGTGTGATCAGAAGTGTGTCAGAACAGTGTGATCAGAAGTGTGTCAGAACAGTGTGATCAGAAGTGTGTCAGAACAGTGTGATCAGAAGTGTGTCAGAACAGTGTGGCCAGAAGTGTGTCAGAACAGTGTGACCAGAAGTGTGTCAGAACAGTGTGACCAGAACAGTGTGACCAGAAGTGTGTCAGAACAGTGTGATCAGAAGTGTGTCAGAACAGTGTGATCAGAAGTGTGTCAGAACAGTGTAACCAGAAGTGTGTCAGAACAGTGTGACCAGAAGTGTGTCAGAACAGTGTGATCAGAAGTGTGTCAGAACAGTGTGATCAGAAGTGTGTCAGAACAGTGTGACCAGAAGTGTGTCAGAACAGTGTGACCAGAAGTGTGTCAGAACAGTGTGATCAGAAGTGTGTCAGAACAGTGTGATCAGAAGTGTGTCAGAACAGTGTGACCAGAAGTGTGTCAGAACAGTGTGATCAGAAGTGTGTCAGAACAGTGTGATCAGAAGTGTGTCAGAACAGTGTGATCAGAAGTGTGTCAGAACAGTGTGACCAGAAGTGTGTCAGAACAGTGTGACCAGAACAGTGTGATCAGAAGTGTGTCAGAACAGTGTGATCAGAAGTGTGTCAGAACAGTGTGACCAGAAGTGTGTCAGAACAGTGTGACCAGAAGTGTGTCAGAACAGTGTGACCAGAAGTGTGTCAGAACAGTGTGATCAGAAGTGTGTCAGAACAGTGTGACCAGAAGTGTGTCAGAACAGTGTGACCAGAAGTGTGTCAGAACAGTGTGATCAGAAGTGTGTCAGAACAGTGTGATCAGAAGTGTGTCAGAACAGTGTGATCAGAAGTGTGTCAGAACAGTGTGATCAGAAGTGTGTCAGAACAGTGTGACCAGAAGTGTGTCAGAACAGTGTGACCAGAAGTGTGTCAGAACAGTGTGACCAGAAGTGTGTCAGAACAGTGTGATCAGAAGTGTGTCAGAACAGTGTGATCAGAAGTGTGTCAGAACAGTGTGACCAGAAGTGTGTCAGAACAGTGTGATCAGAAGTGTGTCAGAACAGTGTGATCAGAAGTGTGTCAGAACAGTGTGATCAGAAGTGTGTCAGAACAGTGTGACCAGAAGTGTGTCAGAAGTGTGTCAGAACAGTGTGATCAGAAGTGTGTTAGAACAGTGTGATCAGAAGTGTGTCAGAACAGTGTGATCAGAAGTGTGTCAGAACAGTGTGATCAGAAGTGTGTCAGAACAGTGTGATCAGAAGTGTGTCAGAACAGTGTGATCAGAAGTGTGTCAGAACAGTGTGATCAGAAGTGTGTCAGAACAGTGTGACCAGAAGTGTGTCAGAACAGTGTGACCAGAAGTGTGTCAGAACAGTGTGACCAGAAGTGTGTCAGAACAGTCAGTGTGACCAACATTTCACCGCAACACATCTCCTTCACATAGAGTTGATCAGGATGTTGATTGTGGCCTTTGGAAAGTTGTCCCACTCTCCTTCAATGGCTGTGCGAAGTTGCTGGATATTTGCGGAACTGGAGCACGCTGGTGTACACGTCGATCCAGAGCATCCCAAACATGCTCAATGGGTGACATGTCTGGTGAGTTTGCAGGCCATGGAAGAACTGGGACATTTTCAGATTCCAGGAATTGTGTCCAGATCCTTGAGACATGGGTACATTATCAAGCTGAAACATGAGGTGATGGAGGAGGATCAACGGCACGACAACGGGCCTCAGGATCTCATCACGGCATCTCTGTGCATTCAAATTGCCATTGATAAAATGCAACTGTGTTTGTTGTCTGTAGCTTATGCCTGCCCATACCATAACCCTACCACCACCATGGGGCACTCTGTTAACAATGATGACATCAGCAAACTGCTCGCCCACACGACGCCATGCACACTGTCTGCCATCTGCCCGGTACAGTTGAAACTGGGATTCATCCACAAAGAGCACACTTCTCCAGCGTGGCCAGTGGTCATCAAAGGTGAGCATCTGCCCACTGAAATCGGTTACGACACCGAACTGCAGTCAGGTCAAGACCCTGGTGAGGACGACGAGCACACAGATGAGCTTCACTGAGACGGTTTCGGACAGTTTGTGGAGAAATTCTTCAGTTGTGCAAAACCAACAGTTTCATCAGCTGTCCGGATGGCTGATCTCAGACGATCCTGCAGGTGTAGAAGCCCAATGTGAACATTAAATTCTCTGTTGCTGTGAGGCAGGTTGGATGTACTGACAAATTCTCTAATACCACTTTGGAGGCAGTCTTTTGGTATAGGAATGTATATTCAATTCTCTGACCACAGCTCTGGTGCACAGTCCTGCAGTCAGCATGCCAATTGAAAACTGCCTCAAAATTTGGAACATCTGTGGCATTGTGTTGTGTGACAAAATGTCACATTTTAGAGTGGCCTTTCATTGTTACACAAGTGCACCTGTGTAATATTTGTGTGGTGTATTCAGCTTCTTGATATGACACACCTGTCAGGTGGATGGATTATCTTGGCAAAGGAGAAATACTCACTAACAGGGATGTAAACTTCTGCACAACATATCATTTTAGAGAAATAAGCTTTTAGTGTTTGATAAACATTTCTGGGATCTTTTATCTCAGCTCATGGAACATAGTACCAACACTTTACATGTTGTTTTTATATTTTTGTTTGGTGCAGAACAGTCCAATCAGAACATCACACATCCCAGAACAGTCCAATCAGAACATCACACATCCCAGAACAGTCCAATCAGAACATCACACATCCCAGAACAGTCCAATCAGAACATCACACATCCCAGAACAGTCCAATCAGAACATCACACATCCCAGAACAGTCCAATCAGAACATCACACATCCCAGAACAGTCCAATCAGAACACCACACATCCCAGAACAGTCCAATCAGAACACCACACATCCCAGAACAGTCCAATCAGAACACCACACATCCCAGAACAGTCCAATCAGAACATCACACATCCCAGAACAGTCCAATCAGAACATCACACATCCCAGAACAGTCCAATCAGAACACCACACATCCCAGAACAGTCCAATCAGAACACCACACATCCCAGAACAGTCCAATCAGAACACCACACATCCCAGAACAGTCCAATCAGAACATCACACATCCCAGAACAGTCCAATCAGAACAACACACATCCCAGAACAGTCCAATCAGAACATCACACATCCCAGAACAGTCCAATCAGAGCACCACACATCCCAGAACAGTCCAATCAGAACATCACACATCCCAGAACAGTCCAATCAGAACATCACACATCCCAGAACAGTCCAATCAGAGCACCACACATTCAGGAACAGTCCAGTCAGAACATCACACATCCCAGAACAGTCCAATCAGAACATCACACATCCCAGAACAGTCCAATCAGAACATCACACATCCCAGAACAGTCCAATCAGAGCACGATACATTCTAGAACAGTCCAATCAGAACATCACACATTCTAGAACAGTCCAATCAGAGCACCACACATTCTAGAACAGTCCAATCAGAGCACCACACATTCTAGAGCAGTCCAATCAGAGCGCCATACATTCTAGAACAGTCCAATCAGAACATCACACATTCTAGAACAGTCCAATCAGAGCACCACACATCCCAGAA
The DNA here is from genome assembly GCF_018296145.1 of Oncorhynchus tshawytscha. Classification (NCBI taxonomy): domain Eukaryota; kingdom Metazoa; phylum Chordata; class Actinopteri; order Salmoniformes; family Salmonidae; genus Oncorhynchus; species Oncorhynchus tshawytscha. Next base: position 48,334,929 of record NC_056461.1, on the reverse strand, counting down.
CAGTCCAATCAGAGCACCACACATTCTAGAACAGTCCAATCAGAGCACCACACATTCTAGAACAGTCCAATCAGAGCACCACACATCCCAGAACAGTCCAATCAGAACATCACACATCCCAGAACAGTCCAATCAGAGCACCACACATTCTAGAACAGTCCAATCAGAGCATCACACATTCAGGAACAGTCCAGTCAGAACATCACACATTCTAGAACAGTCCAATCAGAACATCACACATTCTAGAACAGTCCAATCAGAACATCACACATTCTAGAACAGTCCAATCAGAGCATCACACATTCAGGAACAGTCCAGTCAGAACATCACACATTCTAGAACAGTCCAATCAGAACACTACGCTCCTGCTTCTGTGTACATTCCTACCAAACCTTGGCTCAGCTGAAAGTTCGAGTTTTAATAGCTTCTTAGAAGCCCCTCCGCCTCTTGGCTGGGATTCTCCCCTCATCTCTCTTTCAACCTTTCTCCCCTTCTTTCCCTCTTTCTCTCTCCCTTTAGCTCATTCTCTCTCTCCCTCCCTCCCTTCCCCCTTGCTCCCTCCCTCATTCATCTCTCTCACACTTTCTCGATCTCTCTCTCCCATCTCCTACCTCTTTCTCTACCTCTCTCTCCCATCTCCCCCTTCTTTCTCTATCTCTCTCTTGTCCCATCTCCCACCTCTCTCTATCTCTTTCTCTCGCTCATTTCCTCTCCCCTTTATTCATCCTTCACTTTCGCTTTGTCCCTCTGTATGAATGTTGTTAACTAAAAGATGCTTTCATCTACAGAAGGAGAGAAACAGAGAGAAAGAGAGGTAGAGAGAGAGAGGGAGAGAGAGAGGGAGAGACGGAGAGAGAGAGAGGTAGAGAGAGAGAGAGAGAGAGGTGGAGAGAGAGGTAGAGAGAGAGAGAAAGGGAGAGAGAGAGAAAGGGAGAGGATGCATAGTTAGTTAGACTCCCCTGTATGTACTGGATTTGGTTCTCCACTGAGGAGAGGAGCAGCAGAGTGGAGAGGAGCAGAGAGGAGAGGAGCAGAGAGGAGAGGAGAGGAGAGGAGGGGAGAGGAGCAGCAGAGTGGAAAGGAGCAGAGAGGAGAGGAGAGGAGGGGAGAGGAGCAGCAGAGTGGAGAGGAGAAGAGAGGAGAGGAGCAGAGAGGAGAGGAGATGAGGGGAGAGGAGAGGAGAGGAGAGGAGAGGAGAGGAGAGGAGAGGAAAGGAAAGGAGAGGAGAGGAGAGGAGAGAGGAGGAGAGGAGAGGAGCGGAGAGGAGCAGAGAGGAGCGGAGAGGAGCAGAGAGGAGCAGAGAGGAGGGGAGAGGAGCAGCAGAGTGGAAAGGAGCAGAGAGGAGAGGAGAGGGGGGGAGAGGAGCAGCAGAGTGGAGAGGAGAAGAGAGGAGAGGAGCAGAGAGGAGAGGAGATGAGGGGAGAGGAGAGGAGAGGAAAGGAGAGGAGAGGAGAGGAGAGAGGAGGAGAGGAGCGGAGAGGAGCAGAGAGGAGCGGAGAGGAGCAGAGAGGAGCAGAGAGGAGCAGAGCAGAGAGGAGCAGAGAGGAGAGGAGAGGAGTGGAGAATAGACGAGGAGAGAAGAGAGGAGAGTACACTATGGTTTCATAATTCTCCACCAAGGAGAGGAGAGGAGCAGCAGAGTGGAAAGGAGCAGAGAGGAGAGGAGCGGAGAGGAGAGGAGCAGAGAGGAGCGGAGAGGAGTGGAGAGGAGTGGAGAGGAGTGGAGAGGAGTGGAGAATAGAGGAGCAGAGCAGAGAGGAGAGGAGTGGAGAGAGGAGAGGAGAATAGAGGAGCAGAGCAGAGAGGAGCAGAGAGGAGAGAGGAGAGGAGAATAGAGGAGCAAAGCAGAGAGGAGCAGAGAGGAGAGAGGAGAGGAGAATAGAGGAGCAGAGCAGAGAGGAGAGGAGTGGAGAGGAGTGGAGAGGAGGGAGAGGAGTGGAGAATAGAGGAGCAGAGCAGAGAGGAGAGGAGTGGAGAGAGGAGAGGAGAATAGAGGAGCAGAGCAGAGAGGAGCAGAGAGGAGAGAGGAGAGGAGAATAGAGGAGCAAAGCAGAGAGGAGCAGAGAGGAGAGAGGAGAGGAGAATAGAGGAGCAGAGCAGAGAGGAGCAGAGAGGAGAGAGGAGAGGAGAATAGAGGAGCAGAGCAGAGAGGAGCAGAGAGGAGAGAGGAGAGGAGAATAGAGGAGCAGAGCAGAGAGGAGAGGAGTGGAGAGGAGTGGAGAATAGAGGAGCAGAGCAGAGAGGAGCAGAGAGGAGAGAGGAGAGGAGAATAGAGGAGCAGAGCAGAGAGGAGAGGAGTGGAGAGGAGTGGAGAATAGAGGAGCAGAGCAGAGAGGAGCAGAGAGGAGAGAGGAGAGGAGAATAGAGGAGCAGAGCAGAGAGGAGCAGAGAGGAGAGAGGAGTGGAGAATAGAGGAGCAGAGCAGAGAGGAGCAGAGAGGAGAGAGGAGAGGAGAATAGAGGAGTAGAGCAGAGAGGAGCAGAGAGGAGAGAGGAGAGGAGAGTAGAGGAGCAGAGCAGAGAGGAGCAGAGAGGAGAGAGGAGTGGAGAATAGAGGAGCAGAGCAGAGAGGAGCAGAGAGGAGAGAGGAGAGGAGAATAGAGGAGTAGAGCAGAGAGGAGCAGAGAGGAGAGAGGAGAGGAGAGTAGAGGAGCAGAGCAGAGAGGAGCAGAGAGGAGAGAGGAGAGGAGAATAGAGGAGCAGAGCAGAGAGGAGCAGAGAGGAGAGAGGAGAGGAGAATAGAGGAGCAGAGCAGAGAGGAGCAGAGAGGAGAGAGGAGAGGAGAATAGAGGAGCAGAGCAGAGAGGAGCAGAGAGGAGAGAGGAGAGGAGAGTAGAGGAGCAGAGCAGAGAGGAGCAGAGAGGAGAGAGGAGAGGAGAAATAGAGGAGTAGAGCAGAGAGGAGCAGAGAGGAGAGAGGAGAGGAGAATAGAGGAGTAGAGCAGAGAGGAGCAGAGAGGAGAGAGGAGAGGAGAATAGAGGAGCAGAGCAGAGAGGAGCAGAGAGGAGAGAGGAGAGGAGAATAGAGGAGCAGAGCAGAGAGGAGCAGAGAGGAGAGAGGAGAGGAGAGTACACTATGGTTTCATAATTGTGTGACTAATGGTTGTTGTCTGTTCTCTCGTAGTTAGTTTCATGTATCAAACAGCCTTACTGATGAAGGAATGCAGGAGCAGCTGCAAAGGTGATGTTTCTTTAAGACACATTGTGATGCATGACAGACGGGAACAAAGACAGATTCAAAAGAAAAATGAAAGAGAAAGAAAGTGAGGAATAAGAGAGAAGAGAAGGTCATGGACTGACTCTGTCTGTCTCGGCTTCTACATTTACCTGTAAATGTCTCAGGCTTGACTCCCAAATGATACCCTATTCCCTACAAAGATGCGCTACTTTTCACTAGAGGCCTATGGGCCCCGGTCAAAATTAGTGCACTCTGTAGAGAATAAGGTGCTGTGTGGGATGCAGGCTCAGTGTCTTTGATAGATCTCATTCTCCATCTGTCGTGTTGTTTGTACATAATTGTTAATAGACGTGTGTGTGTGTGTGTGTGAGTGCGTCTGTGTGCATGTGTGTGTGCATCTGTCGTGTTGTTTGTAGCCTACATCATTAACGACAGCCGTGTAATGTGGGCGAAGACAAGATGTTTCTGTGCAAGTCATTGAATAACTGATTTAATCAATAGCAATAGACACAGCTTAAAAAGAGACATCAGTTTTGGTGAACAGATGAGGGCAAAATGTAACCACTCTCTAAATCATAGATCTATGGATGAATTTACGGACCATCCATGATATCAAAACTATATATATTTCACCATGTTTTAAGGTTATATTTGTATGTTTGTTTACTAATCTACTAATGAAGAGTTAGACTACAGCTAGTTCCTTTCTAATGTAACAGAATAGAATTATCAGGATAAGGTAAGACCCAGATGCAGTCCGTGTCAGAGTAACAATGTTAACAGCAACAGGGGCAATGATACAGGACAGCAGGCAGGCTCAGGGTCAGGGGCATGCAGAGTGGTCAAGTGGTCAGGCTCAGGGTCAGGGGCATGCAGAGTGGTCAAGTGGTCAGGCTCAGGGTCAGGGGGCATGCAGAGTGGTCAAGTGGTTGGGGTCAGGGTCAGGGGGCATGCAGAGTGGTCAAGTGGTTGGGGTCAGGGTCAGGGGCATGCAGAGTGGTCAAGCGGTCGGAGTCAGGGTCAGGGGCATGCAGAGTGGTCAAGTGGTCAGGCTCAGGGTCAGGGGGCATGCAGAGTGGTCAAGCGGTCAGAGTCAGGGTCAGGGGCATGCAGAGTGGTCAAGTGGTCAGGCTCAGGGTCAGGGGCATGCAGAGTGGTCAAGTGGTCAGGCTCAGGGTCAGGGGCATGCAGAGTGGTCAAGTGGTCAGGCTCAGGGTCAGGGGGCATGCAGAGTGGTCAAGTGGTTGGGGTCAGGGTCAGGGGCATGCAGAGTGATCAAGCGTTCGGGGTCAGGGTCAGGGGCATGCAGAGTGATCAAGCGTTCGGGGTCGGGGTCAGGGGCATGCAGAGTGATCAAGCGTTCAGGGTCAGGGTCAGGACAGGCAAGGGTCAAAACCAGGAGGACGAGAAAAGAGAGACTGGGAAAAAGCAGGAGCTGATACAAAAACACTGGTTTGTCTCATTGTACTGGGGGTGGAACCCAATGAGGGTGCAGAACGCATTCCAGAACTGGGATGAGAACTGTCCTCGGGAATCCATGGATCTGGAAGATGTGCTGCACCATGAACTGGGCCGTCTCCTTGGCGACTGGCCTGCCGTCGCCGAGGGTAGTTTGGGGAGAAGAATGAAGTGGGCGGCCTTGGAAAACCGGTCGACAACAGTCAGGATGGCAGTGTTGCCCTCAGACGAAGGGAGAACCATGATGTAATCTAGGGTATGTGGGGCCAGGGATGGTCCAAAGGTTGCAGGAGGCCAGCCGGAACAATAGGCCAGTTGCAACAGCAGCTGGCAACAGCAGGCCAGTTGGACCCTCTTCAGGACCACGGAGTGGACAGCACCGAACATCCGGTTATTGGCACCTTCCGAGCCCCAAGGAAGACGATCCGGGGCAGGTTACGCTGACATCAGACACAGGGTGTGGCAGCCCATGATGAAACCAATAGACCAGTTCAAAATCAAATACCATTTTATATGTCACATACACATGGTTAGCAGATGTTATTGCGAGTGTAGCAAAATGCTTGTGCTTCTAGTTCCGACAGTGCAGTAATATCTAACAAGTAATCTAACAATTCCCCAACAACTACCTCATACACACAAATCTAAATGGGTGAATGAGAATATGTACATGTAAATATATGGATGAGCGATGGCCGAGCAGCATCGGCAAGGTGCAGTAGATGGTATAAAATACAGTATATACATGTGAGATGAGTAATGTAAGATATGTAAACATTATTAAAGTGGCATTATTTAGAGTGCATTGTATGAAGTGACTAGTGATCCATTTACTAAAGTGACCAGTAATTGGGTCTCAATGTAGGCAGCAGCCTCTCTGAGTTAGTGATTGCTGTTTAGCAGTCTGATGGCCTTGAGATAGAAGCTGTTTTTCAGTCTCTCGGTCCGAGCTTTGATGCACCTGTACTGACCTCGCCTTCTGGATGGTAACGGTGTGAACAGGCAGTGGCTCGGGTGGTTGTTGTCCTTGATATTCTTTTTGGACATCCTGTGACATCGGGTGGTGTAGGTGTCCTGGAGGGCAGGTAGTTTGCCCCCGGTGATGCGTTGTGCAGACCTCACTACCCTCTGGAGAGCCTTACGGTTGTGGGCGGAGCAGTTGCCGTACCAGGCGGTGATACAGCCGACAGGATGCTCTCGATTGTGCATCTGTAAAAGTTTGTCAGGGTTTTGGGTGACAAGCCAAATTTCTTCAGACTCCTGAGGTTGAAGAGGCGCTATTGCGGCGCTATTGCGCCTTCTTCACCACACTGTCTGTGTGAGTGGACCATTCCAGTTTGTCTATGATGTGTATGCCGAGAAACTTAAAATGTTCCACCTTCTCCACTACTATCCCTTTGATGTGGTTAGGGGGGTGCTCCCTCTGCTGTTTCCTGAAGTCCATGATCATCTCCTTCTTTTTGTTGATGTTGAGTGAAAGGTTGTTTTCCTGACACCACACTCCGAGTGCCCTCACCTCCTCCCTGTAGGCTGTCGCGTCGCTGTTGGTAATCAAGCCCACTACTGTTGTGTCGTCTGCAAACTTGATGATTTATTGATTGATTAATTCTACCTTTATTTAACCTCCAGGGGGCAGTATTTTGACGTCCGGATGAAAAGCGTGACCAAAGTAAACTGCTTGTTACTCAGGCCCAGAAGCTAGGATATGCATATAATCGGTAGATTAGGATAGGAAACACTCTACCGTTTCTAAAACTGTTGAAATCATGTCTGTGAGTATAACAGAACTGATATGGCAGGGGAAACTCTGAGGACAAACCATCCAAAAAAAACTATGTTCATCCTACCACTGTTTCCATTGCGTGTCATGTTAATTATGATGTGAAATCCTCCCAGATTGCAGTTCCTAGGGCTTCCACTAGATGTCAACAGTCTTTAGAAAAGGTTTCAGGCATGTTTTCGGAAAAATTAGCTAGAATTTGTATTTTTTCTAAGTGGCACCCATTTTGGCAGTAGTGTTTTCATGCGCGTGGGTGAGAGCTCGTTCTTTCTTGTTTATCTCCGGTAAAGACAATAATGATTTTCCGTCTTAAATTTGAGCATTTATTTACGTATTAGGGTACCTGAGGTTTGATTTGACTTGTTTGGAGATGTTTATAGGTAACGTTTGGGATTGAATGAAGCGCGACAGCTAAACTGGGGACATAATGAAGGACTTTATCGAACAAAATTTCAAATTTTTGTGATGTAGCTGTGACCTTTTGGAGTGCCAACAGAAGAAGATCTTCAAAAGGTAAGACATTTATTATATCGCTATTTCTGACTTTCCTGGCACACCTGCCTGGTTGAATTTTTTTTTCATGCTTTTGTATGTGGGGTGCTTTTGTATGCGGGGCGCTGTCCTCAGATAATCGGAAGGTGCTGTCGCCGTAAAGCCTTTTTGAAATCGGAAATCAAAGTTAAGCTTTATTTTGATGCATGACACTTGTAGTTAAATATTTCTATTTCTGTAATTTGATTTTCGCGCTCTGCAATTTCACTGGATGTTGTCGAGGTGTGCCGCTAGCGGAACGCCATAACAGGTTTTAACCAGGTATGCTAGTTGAGAACAAGTTCTCATTTACAACTGCGACCTGGCCAAGATAAAGTAAAGCAGTTCGACACATACAACAACACAGAGTTACACATGGAATAAATGAACATACAGTCAATAATACAGTAGAAAAGTCTATATACAGTGAGTGCAAATTAGGTAAGATAAGGGAGGTAAGGGAAAATAGGCCATGGTGGCGAAGTAATTACAGTATAGCAATTAAACACTGGAGTGATAGATGTGCAAGTAGAGATACTGGGGTGCAAAGGAACAAGATGAATAAATAAATACAGTATGGGGATGAGGTAGTTGAATGGGCTATTTACAGATTGGCTATGTACAGGTGCAATGATCTGTAAGCTGCTCTGACAGCTGATGCTTAACGTTAGTGAGGGAGTCTACAGCTTCAGGGATTTTTGCAGTTCGTTCCAGTCATTGGCAGCAGAGAACTGGAAGGAAAGGCGGCCAAAGTAAGAATTGGTTTTGGGGATGACCAGTGAAATATACCTGCTGGAGTGTGAGCTACGAGTGGGTGCTGTTATGGTGACCAGTGAGCTGAGATAAGGGGGAGCTTTACCTAGCAAAGATTTATAGATGACCTGGAGCCAGTGAGTTTGGCGACGAGTATGAAGCGAGGGCCAGCCAACGAGAGCATACAGGTTGCAGTGGTGGGTAGTATATGGGGCTTAGGTGACCAAACGGATGGCACTGTGATAGACTGCATCCAGTTTGCTGAGTAGAGTGTTGGAGGCTATTTTGAAAATTACATCACCGAAGTCGAGGGTGGGTTTGAGCCCCAGGGTCTCCAGCTTGATTATGAGCTTGGAGGATACTATGGTGTTGAATGCTGAGTTGTAGTCAATGAACAGCATTCTTACATAGGTATTCCTCTTGTCCAGATGGGATAGGGCAGTGTGCAGTATGATGGCATCGTTTGCATTGCATCGTCTGTGGACCTGTTGGGGCGGTATGCAAACTGAAATGGGTTTAGGGTGGCCGGTAATGTGGAGGTGATATGATCCTCTCAAAGCAGTAGGCATTTAGTTCAGTTATGTTTGCCTTCTTGGGTGCAGGAACAATGGTGGCCATCTTGAAGCATACGGGGACAACAGGCTTGGATAGGGAGCGATTGAATATGTCCCTAAACACACCAGCCAGCTGGTCTGCACATGTTTTGAGGACGCGGCTGGGGATGCCGTCTGGGCTTGTGTCGCTGGAGCCAGAAGAATCACAACGGGAATCTGAGGAGACTTGATGAGCAGGAATTGAATACAGGACCACAGAGAATTTAATGACTGTATGTTAAACACATCAACTAATAAAGAGTTAGACTACAGCTAGTTCCTCTCTAATATTATATAATATAATGTAATTTGTGCTGTTATATAACAGTCATCATACTATATTTGATTTTGATGTGCTATACAGCTGTCATTGATAGCTGGCTAGCTTGATGTTGCTAGCTACCTGTATTTCCACCTGTCATTGTTAGCTAGCTAGCTTGATGTTGCTAGCTACTTGTATTTCCACCTGTCATTGTTAGCTGGCTAGCTTGATGTTGTTAGATAGGTGAAAATACAGCTGTCATTGTTATCTGGCTAGCTTGATGTTGCTAGCTACCTGTATTTCCACCTGTCATTGTTAGCTGGCTAGCTTGATGTTGTTAGATAGGTGAAAATACAGCTGTCATTGTTATCTGGCTAGCTTGATGTTGCTAGCTACCTGTATTTCCACCTGTCATTGTTAGCTGGCTAGCTTGATGTTGCTAGCTACCTGTATTTTCGTATCAGTATTGGATCAGCCAGCCAGACCAGTCAGCCAGTGCAGACAGGTATCCAGCTAGTCCAACCAGTCAGTCAGCCAGACAGACAGTCAGTCAGTCAGACAGTCAGTCAGCCAGGCAGTCTGACAGGACATCAGCCAGCCAGTCAGCCCAGCCAGTCAGCCAGTCAGCCCAGCCAGCCAGCCAGTCAGCCCAGCCAGCCAGCCAGCCAGTCAGCCCAGCCAGCCAGCCAGCCAGCCAGCCAGCCAGCCAGTCAGTCAGTCAGCCAGTCACCCAGACAGTTAGCCAGCCACTAAGTCAGGCAGCCAGCAAGCCAGACCAGTCAGCCATCCAGTCAGTCAGTTAGTCAGCCAGCCAGCCACTCAGCTAGACAGCCAGCCAGTGTCCGTATGTGTGTGAGCATGTGATTGACTCTGCAGAGTAAGAGCTGCGAGCCAGCCAGCCAGCCACTAAGCCAGGCAGACCAGCCAGCCAGACCAGTGAGCCCAGTACAGTCCAGTCAGTCCAGCCAGCCAGACCAGTGAGCCCAGTACAGTCCAGTCAGTACAGTCCAGTCAGTCCAGCCAGTCACTCAGCCAGCCAGCCAGTCACTCTGCCAGCCAGCCAGCAAGCCAGTCACTCAGCCAGCCACTCAGCCAGCCAGCCAGTCACTCTGCCAGCCCGCCAGCCAGCCAGTCACTCTGCCAGCCAGCCAGCCACTCAGCCTGCCAGCCAGCCACTCAGCTGCCAGCCAGCCACTCAGCCAGGCAGCAAGCCAGTCAGCCAGACAGTCCACCCAGCCACTCAGCCAGCCAGGCACTCAGCCAGCCAGCCAGCCACTCTGCCAGTCAGGCACCCATCTCTCTCTCTCTCTCCGTCCTCTGTGTTTTCTGCATCACTTACCTAACAGAGCTCATGTGGGTCTCTCTGAGGTCTCAGTGTTTAAAGAAGACTAAAACACCTCTTGCACCACTGTGGTGTCTTTGTACATCACTGAATGCCCCCCCTTTATAGCCCCTTCAACTACATCCCCTGGCAACACACACGCAAACCCCTGTAGATATGGCATTAATTGGTTAAGAGAGGAAAGTCATTATCTCAGGTAATTAATACCTTGGGTAGAGAGAGAGGTGTGGAGGACAGAGAGAGACAGAGAGAGACAGGGAAAGAATCAGAGAGAAACAGACAGATATGGAGACAGATATAGAGCGAGCGAGGGAGAGAGAGAAGATGAGAGCGAGAGAGACAGAGAAAGAGACAGATATATGTACCGTGAGAGAGTCAGAGACAGAGAGCGAATCAGAGATAAACAGACAGATATAGAGTGACAGAGAGAGACAGTGTGTGTTTTAATTGGAGGGGCCAGGCCCTCAAAGGCAATCACACACACACACACACACACACACACACACACACACACACACACACACACAGAGAAATACCATATTTGAAACTAAAGAACCATACTAATTGGCAGTACACTCTTAGAAGTCATTGCCCCCTCATATAACTTGAAATATGCAAACACATGGATTAAAAGTTAATTTACATTGTAATACAATCTGACTTTATAGCAGTTTTACACTTACGACATGACTCTGTTGTTGTGCTGCAGAATTGTGTCTCTTGCATAACGAAGTCAATACATTAGTTTATACTGGATTCATGTAATTAGTTCTGTTCCAACATTCCCTCCATCGTGTGCCAATATCAGCTCTTCTTAAGTCTTGGTTCCAATAGTTTATAAGAGATTGTCAGTTGGATAGGCTCTCTGCAAGGTTTTGGTTATCTTACCAATCATATGAACATCCTTTTCTGACTCAAATCGGAGATTGAAGGCCTAAACATTTCAAATATAAATTTGGTGATGTGAAATGTATAAGATGTTTGTACATACCTACATATCCAAAATAGCTTTTTTTAAAATGTTATATTCCCTTGTGGCCCAATTTATCAGTGAATTCTGAAAAGCTATCAAAGGATTGTTCAATAAGGGGTTGTGTTTTTTTAGGGACTGATATTGGTTCTTATGGAAATGGCAGGGTAGCCTAGTGGTTAGAGCTTTGGACTAGTAACTGGTAGGTTGCAAGTTCAAACCCCTGAGCTGACAAGGTACAAATCTGTCATTCTGCCCCTGAACAGGCAGTTAACCCACTGTTCCTAGGCATTTATTGAAAATAATAATTTGTTCTTAACTGACTTGCCTAGTAAAATAAAGGAAAGAATAAACACTCCATTAGCTAATGACCTGTCCTATTAACTAATGACCTGTCCTATTAACTAATTACTAACAATGTTCTTAACTGACTTGCCTAGTTAAAGAAAGGTAAAAAAAAAAACAGTTTCACTTGTTAAAGTGTTTGTCACCCAGTATCCCCTGTGTATTTATACCTGTGTTCTCTGTTTGTCTGCTGCCAGTTCGTTTTGTTTCGTCAAGCCGACCAATGTTTTTCCCTACGTTTCTGTCTCTCAATTGTTCCTGTTTTTTTAGTTTTCCAGGTTTTGACCATTCTGCCTGCCCTGACCCTGACCCTGCCTGCTGTCCTATACATTTGCCCCACCTTTCTGGATAACTGACCCCTGCCTGCCCTTGACCTGTCTTTTTCCTACCCCTGTTGGGTTAATAAACTGTTGTTAATTCGACCTTGTCTACATCTGGGTCATACCTATGAAATCAATCAATCAATCAATCATGAAATTTGTGTATGGCCTGGTATGGTTCTCAATCAGAGGCAGGTGTCGTTAGTTGTTCACTTTGTTGTTTTTTGTTCAGTGTTCTATTACTTTATTAAAAAAGATGGACACTTACGACGCTGCGCCTTGGTCCTCCTCTTCTTCCACCGCCAATGCCCGTTACAGTTGTCTGCATCTGGGTCTTACCTGAAACGTGATACCTGAGGGTAATAAAAGTGTGGAAAAGTGTGTGTGTAGGTGAAAAAAAAGTAAAAATAAAACATAAAGGTTTGCTGTGTGCCTTCCCTCTGTCTTCCTCCTCCCTGGGCCTGCTGTTTCAACACAGTACCAAGAACCTGTCTGTCTGCCTGTCTTCTGCTTTTCTCACACTCTTTACCCTTTGTAGTGTATGAAACTACACAATGTCTTGCGGAAACATGCACAATGTTATTACAATACATTATTTCGATACATTGTAAAAAATAAAAAAAAGTCAGTATTTTCCCCATACTTTTCACAATATGAGCATCATGTCTCTGTCAATTTGGAATCTGAAAGTCAGTTGGAAGAAGAGAATGAGATTGATCCTCAGCCAGCCCCAGGACCAGCCCGTCAGCAACCAGCCCCAGGACCAGCCCGTCAGCAACCAGCCCCAGGACCAGCCCGTCAGCAGTCAGCCCCAGGACCAGTCCATCAGCAGCCAGCCCCAGGACCAGCCCGTCAGCAACCAGCCCCAGGACCAGCCCGTCAGCGACCAGCCCCAGGACCAGCCCGTTAGCAGCCAGCCCCAGGACCAGCCCGTCAGCAACCAGCCCCAGGACCAGCCCGTCAGCAACCAGCCCCAGGACCAGCCCGTCAGCAACCAGCCCCAGGACCAGCCCGTCAGCAACCAGCCCCAGGACCAGCCCGTCAGCAACCAGCCCCAGGACCAGCCCGTCAGCAGCCAGCCCCAGGACCAGCCCGTCAGCAACCAGCCCCAGGACCAGCCCGTTAGCAGCCAGCCCCAGGACCAGCCCATCAGCAACCAGCCCCAGGACCAGCCCATCAGCAATCAGCTAATCAGCAGCCTGCAGGAGGAGAAATATGGATGTAAAATAATTGTGAAATTGAATGGTCTTCTTGCCCAAGGAATGAGCCACCCAACATGGCTGCCAATGTGATAAGGATGCAACCAGGGCCGACACGGATGGTGGTTATTTATGTGCAGGACATAAAGTCTTCCTTTGAACTGTTCATCCCAGACACCATCCAGAAAATCAATCTGTTCTGTACTAATTTGGAGGGAAGGTGTGTTCTTGGAGAGAGATGGAAGGAGATGGACCCAACTCATTGACATGCATACAGTGGGGTTTTTATCCTTGCTGGTGTTTTCAGATCCAATGGGGAATCACAGAATCCCTGTGGAATGCAGAAACTGGCAGAGAACTTTTCTGTGAAAACAACGTCTCTGGAAAACTTCAACATTATTTCCTGGATTATCTTCTTCAAAAACCGAGACAAAAGATCAGCTCGGCAGCTGATAGACAGGCTGCAATCAGGTCAGTGTGGGACAAGTGGGTGGACTGCCTTCCCCGTGTTTTACAACCCTGGGCCCAACGTTACTGTTGACGAGCAGCTTATGCCATTTAGGGTCCACTGCCACTTCAGGCAGTACATACCGTCTAAACCTGCAAAATATGGAATCAAGATCTGGGCTGCCTGTGATGCTGCTTCATCATATGTCCGGAACTTGCAAGTGTATACAGGGAAGTCCGATGGAGGAGCCCCTGAGAAGAACCAAGGGATGAGGGTTGTCCTGGACGTGACACAGAGACTCCGTGGCCACAATATCACATGCGATTACATTTTTACTTTGTACAAGCTGGGACAGGAGCTCTTCAAGAGGAAGCTGACGATGGTAAGAACAGGACGAAAACAAACAAGCCAGAGCTCAGCAGTTGAATACACGAAACAGGCCTATCAATTCCTCTAAGATTGTCCATAGTGTCCTACGTGCCAATTAATAGCAAACATGGGGTACTCATTAGTACGCTGCATAGGGAGAATCGTGGCCAGCAACATCAAAAACCAGAAATCATAATGGATTACAACGCCACAAAAGGAGACAAGCTGGTGACTGGCTACAACTGCAAAAGAAGAACCCTACGCTGGCCACTTGTGATATTCTTTGACATCTTGGACATCTCGGTGTACAACGTGTTTGTCATCTGGATGACGTTGAACCCAGATTGCAACAGAGGGAAGCCCCAGAGGAGACGGCTCTTTCTCGAGGATCTGGACAAGGCCTTGGTTAGACCTCACATCCAGAGGAGATGGCTCTTTCTCGAGGATCTGGACAAGGCATTGGTAAGACCTCAAATCCAGAGGAGACGGCTCTTTCTCGAGGATCTGGACAAGGCATTGGTAAGACCTCAAATCCAGAGGAGACGGCTCTTTCTTGAGGATCTGGACAAGGCATTGGTAAGACCTCAAATCCAGAGGAGGTGTCATATCCCAAGGACCCCAGCTTCTGCAGCCATCGAGAGAGGAGGATTCAGGAGGAGGATGTTGGTGCCCGATCCGCTCCGACCCACAGAACCAACAACTCCAATACCAGAACTAAGTATGAGTGATGATGTTGTGTGTGTGTGTCTGACTCTCCTACCTTGGCCTGCTGTAACTATATATGTGAGTGAGTGAGATGTCAGTAAAATTCCTGAACTAAGTGTTTTCATCATTCTAGATTGCAGCCGGTAGCAACAAGAAGAAGCACTGCGATGTGTGTGGACCCAAGAAGGACAGGAAGACACAGTACACATGTATCAAGTGCAAGAAATACATTTGAAACACACACACTGTAAAACTCTGTCCCTCATGTGGTGTGAAGACCGGCCTTAATGTGTTCAATGGGGCCTCATTTATCATTTCCATAAAATTCCGACAGTAAAAAAAATTGTCCTTCCAATGTGTTTAGTTCAAAGCAATAAACATCAACAGTAATGAAAACCTTGTTTCATTTATATTTGTTCAAGATTACCGTGACTTATTCCACCCATGTCTTGATTATAATTGTAAAGGAATTGCGCATTTATTGATAAATGTGATCTCGTAGAGGTACACGGCAAAAATTAACCATGTATACTGTCTATATTAACCACGTATACTGTCTATATTAACCACGTATACTGTCTATATTAACCACGTATACTGTCTATATTAACCATGTATACTGTCTATATTAACCATGTATACTGTCTATATTAACCACGTATACTGTCTATATTAACCACGTATACTGTCTATATTAACCATGTATACTGTCTATATTAACCATGTATACTGTCTATATTAACCATGTATACTGTCTATATTAACCATGTATACTGTCTATATTAACCATGTATACTGTCTATATTAACCACGTATACTGTCTATATTAACCACGTATACTGTCTATATTAACCACGTATACTGTCTATATTAACCATGTATACTGTCTATATTAACCACGTATACTGTCTATATTAACCACGTATACTGTCTATATTAACCACGTATACTGTCTATATTAACCATGTATACTGTCTATATTAACCATGTATACTGTCTATATTAACCACGTATACTGTCTATATTAACCACGTATACTGTCTATATTAACCACGTATACTGTCTATATTAACCACGTATACTGTCTATATTAACCATGTATACTGTCTATATTAACCATGTATACTGTCTATATTAACCATGTATAGTGTCTATATTAACCATGTATACTGTCTATATTAACCATGTATACTGTCTATATTAACCATGTATACTGTCTATATTAACCATGTATACTGTCTATATTAACCACGTATACTGTCTATATTAACCATGTATACTGTCTATATTAACCATGTATACTGTCTATATTAACCATGTATACTGTCTAAATTAACCAATTACAGTTGAAGTCGGAAGTTTAAATACACTTAGGGTGGAATCATTAACCTCTTGATTCTAGCCATCCCGGATCCGGGATCGTGAATACAGCCTCAAGCTCATTACCATAACACAACGTTAACTATTCATGAAAATCGCAAATGAAATGAAATTAATATGCTAGCTCTCAAGCTTAGCCTTTTGTTAACAACACTGTCATCTCAGATTTTCAAAATATGCTTCTCAACCATAGCAAAACAAGCATTTGTGTAACAGCTAGCGTAGCTAGCGTAGCATTTAGTGTTAGTATCAGCAGGCAACATTTTCACAAAAACCAGAAAAGCATTCAAATAAATAATTTACCTTTGAAGAACTTCGGATGTTTTCAATGAGGAGACTCTCAGTTAGATAGCAAATGCTCAGTTTTTCCTGAAAGATTATTTGTTTAGGAGAAATCACTCCATTTGGTGCGTCACGTTTGGCTACCAAAAAAAAAATGAAAATTCAGTCATCAAAACACCAAACTTTTTTCCAAATTAATTAACTCCATAATATCGACTGAAACATGGTAAACGTGGTTTAGAATCAATCCTCAAGGTGTTTTTCACATATCTCTTCGTGATATATCATTCGTGGAAGACTCCTCTCTCCTCTCAATCACTGGATGACTGCGTGCAGCTTGTAGATTACGCACCAATTTAGACAAAGGACACCGGGCGGACCCCTGGTAAATGTAGTCTCTTATGGCCAATCTTCCAATGATATGCCTACAAATACGTCACAATGCTGCAGACACCTTGGAGAAACGACAGAAAGGGCTCAGTCCTGGCGCATTCACAGCCATATAAGAAGACAATGGAAAACAGAGTGTCAAAAATTCTGCTCATTTACTGTTTGAAGTTTCATCTTGGTTTCGCCTGTAGCATGAGTTCTGTGGCACTCACAGATAATATCTTTGCAGTTTTGGAAACGTCAGAGTGTTTTCTTTCCAAAGCTGTCAATTATATGCATAGTCGAGCATCTTTTCGTGACAAAATATTGCGCTTAAAACGGGCACGTTTTTATCCATAAATTAAAAGAGCGCCCCCTATATCCAAGAAGTTAAACCTTGTTTTTCAACCACTCCGCAAATTTCTTGTTAACAAACTATAGTTTTGGCAAGTCGGTTAGGACATCTACTTTGTGCATGACACAAGTCATTTTTCCAACAATTGTTTACAGAGAGATTATTTCACTTATAATTCACTGTATCACAATTCCAGTGGGTCAGAAGTTTACATACACTAAGTTGACTTTGCCTTTAAACAGTTTGGAAAATGACAGAAGAAAATGTCATAGCTTTAGAAGCTTCTGTTAGGCTAATTGACATAATTTGAGTCAATTGGAGGTGTACCTGTGGAAGTATTTCAAGGCCTACCTTCAAACTCAGTGCCTCTTTGCTTGACATCATGGTAAAATCAAAATAAATTAGACATGACCTCAGAAAAAAATGGTAGACCTCCACAAGTCTGGTTCATTCTCGGGAGCAATTTCCAAATGCCTGAAGGTACCACGTTCATCTGTACAAACAATAGTACACAAGTATAAACACCATGGGAACTCGCAGCCGTCATACCGATCAGGAAGGAGACAAGTTCTGTCTCCTAGAGATGAACATACTTTGGTGGGAAAAGTACAAATCAATACCAGAACAACAGCAAAGGACCTCGTGAAGATGCTGGAGGAAACAGGTACAAAAGTATCTATATCCCCAGTAAAACGAGTCTTATATCGACATAACCTGAAAGGCCGCTCACTGCTCCAGAACCGCCATAAAAAAAGCCAGACTACGATTTGCAACTGCGCATGGGGACAAAGATTGTACTTTTTGGAGAAATGTCCTCTGGTCTGATGAAACAAAAATAGAACTGTTTGGCCATAATGACTATTGTTATGTTTGGAGGAGAAAGGGGGATGCTCGCAAGCCAAAGAAAACCATCCCAACTGTGAAGCACGGGGGTGGCAGCATCATGCTGTGGGGGTGCTTTGCTGCAGGAGGGACTGGTGCACTTCACAAAATTGATGGCTATGAGGAATTAAAATTACATGGATATATTGAAGCAACATCTCAAGACATCAGTAAGGAAGTGAAAGCTTGGTCTTCCAAATGGACAATGACCCCAAGCATACTTCCAAAGTTTTGTCAAGGTATTGGAGTGGCCATCACAAAGCCCTGACCTCAATCCTATAGAAATTTTGTGGGCAGAATGGAAAAAGCATGTGCGAGCAAGGAGGCCTACAAACCTGACTCAGTTACACCAGCTCTGTCAAGAGGAATGGGCCAAAAAATCACCCAACTTATTGTGGGAAGCTTGTGGAAAGCTACCCGAAACGTTTGACTCAAGTTAATTAAACAATTTTAAAGGCAATGCTACCAAATACAAATTGAGTGTATGTAAACTTCTGACCCACTTGAAATGTGATGAAATAAATAAAAGCTCAAATAAATCATTCTCTCTACTATTATTTTCACATTTCACATTCTTAAAATATTCTTAAAATAAAGTGTTGATCCTAACTGACCTAAAACAGGGAATTTTTACTAGGATTAAATGTCAGGAATTGTGAAAAACTGAGTTTAAATGTATTTGGCTAAGGTGTATGTAAACTTCAGACAACTGTATAGTCGCCCCCTTTCCTATGAAGCCCCTAAATAAGATCTGGTGCAACCAATTACCTTCAGAAGTCACATAATTAGTTAAATAAAGTCCATCTGTGTGCAATCTAATTGATTTCAATCAATGTGTCACATGATCTGTCAAATAATATCAGTATATATACACCTTTTCTGAAATGCCCCAGAGTCTGCAACATCACTAAGCAAGGGGCACCACCAAGCAAGTGGCACCACGAAGACCAAGGAGCTCTCCAAACAGGTGAGGGACAAAGTTGTGGAGAAGTACAGATCAGGGTTGGGTTATAAAAAAATATCCAAAACTTTGAACATCCCACGGAGCACCATTAAATCCATTATTAAAAAATGGAAAGAATATGGCACCACAACAAACCTGCCAAGAGAGGGCTGCCCACCAAAACTCACAGACCACACAAGGAGGGCATTAACCAGAGAGGCAACAAAGAAACCAAAAATAATCCTGAAGGAGCTGCAAAGCTTCACAGCGGAGATTTGAGTATCTGTCCATGGGACCACTTTAAGCCGTACACTCCACAGAGCTGGGCTTTACAGAAGTCTCCAGAAAAAATCCATTGCTTGAAGAAAAAAATAAGCAAACACGTTTGGTGTTCGCCAAAAAGCATGTGTGAGACTCCCCAAACATATGGAAGAAGGTACCCTGGTCAGATGAGGCTAAAATTGAGCTTTTTGGCCATCAAGGAAAATTCTATGTCTGGAACAATCCCAACATCTCCCATCACCCCGAGAACAACATCCCCATAGTGAAGCATGGTGGTGGCAGCATAATGCTGTGAGGATGTTTTTCATCTGCAGGGACTGGGACACTGGTCAGAATTGAAGGAATGATGGATGGCACAAAATACAAAGATATTCTTGAGGGAAACCTGTTTCAGTCTTCCAGAGATTTGAGACTGGGATGGAGGTTCACCTTCTAGCAGGACAATGACTAAGCATATTGCTAAAGCAACACTCGAGTGGTTTAAGGGGAAACATTTAAATGTCTTGGAATGGCCTAGTTAAAGCCCAGACCTCAATCCAATTGAGAATCTGTGGTATGACTTAAAGATTGCTCTACACCAGCAGAACCCATCCAACTTGAAGGAGCTGGAGCAGTTTTGCCTTGAAGAATGAGCAAAAATCCCAATGACTAGATGTGCTGAGCTTATAGAGACATACCCCAAGAGACTTGCAGCTGTAATTGCGACAAAAGATGCCTCTACAAAGTATAGATTTTGGGGGGATGAATAGTTGTGCACGCTCACGTTTTCTGTTTTCTTTGGTCTTATTTCTAGTTTGTATCACAATAAAACATATTTTGAATCTTCAAAGTGGTAGGCATGTTGTGTAAATCAAATAAATCCCCACCCAAAACATCTATTTTAATTCCTGAATACGAAGTGCTATGTTTGGTGCAAATCCAATATCACATATAAAGTGGCACTCAAATTCAATTTGGAAAATGCCAAAATTCAACAAAAAATAGGAAAATGCCAAAAGGGGTGAATACTTTCGCTAGCCACTGTACACATAACATGATGCAGCCACCACTATTATTGAAATTGTGGTACTCCGTAACTCATTGAATTTGAGTGCCACTTTATATGTGATATTGGATTTGCACCAAACATAATAATAATACTTCTAATAATACTACTAATAACACTTCGTATTCAGGACAAAAAGTGACTTGCAATGCCACGTCCAAGACAATACCTGACTGAGAACCACTCTTGATTTTTACATAATGGTGGCTGCATCATGTTATGGGCATTGTTCCCTCAAATATTTTTGTATCACTGAGCAAATTTCAGTTCTGCGCAAACTTGAACCTTGTGAAATTTCTGTGCAACTTTCGGCATGCGTTTACTGTGAAACACTGAGGCTGTACGCTTTAAGTTGCAGTTTTAACAGTGGCCAAGCAGGCTACTGTTTCTATTTGATCATAATGAAGGCCTACCAGAGCGGCCTACCGTCAAAAAACAATGGAGAAAATGCATCCCATAACATTTTAACATGGGAGTTCTATCATTCATTCTACAGTAGCAGCCAATGTGTTCAATGTAGGCGAAATGCATCCATTTTAACATGGGAGTTCTATCATTCATTCTACAGTAGCAGCCAATGTGTTCAATGTAGGCGAAATGCATCCATTTTAACAGTAAATGTTTTATCATTCATTCTACAGTAATGGACAATGTAGGCGAAATGCATCCATTTTAACAGTAAATGTTTTATCATTCATTCTACAGTAATGGACAATGTAGGCGAAATGCATCCATTTTAACAGTAAATGTTTTATCATTCATTCTACAGTAATGGACAATGTAGGCCTACATTCCATGAGACTAAACAAATAAAAACAGGCAGACCTGACCTTAACCTATTTATCTACTTGTCTTTCAGACAAGGAGGGGACTGAACATGTCACTGTGTTGTTTGATGCAAGAACCCACTTTACTGAATATAAGAGTCGAGGCCTGAGTCATACCTGACAACACAATAGAATCCTACTCCGATGCACTCTGCCTATTACAAAATCCCTTGCATAGTTATTTGCATACTTAATAAGTCTTGAATAGTTAATTTAGTTTGTCTGTATGTTGTATTGAAAGTGACTAATATTGTGTTGATTCAATCACAATTCCCACAGAGGAAACCATGACAGTGTCCACAAACAAGGAACGCTTTAGAAAGGAGTTTAATCTTCTCTGCTCAGGATGATTTGCCTTCTGGGCTGCAGTCCCTGGAGAGCTGCACACCTGTGCACTTGTGCAGCTTAGAGGGAACATTGCGTACAGGTAAGAATACATTAAGTCACAATTTACAGTCCAATATTTCCACGTGTATCAGGGACGGGGGGAAGTGGGGGAAGTGTGTACATTGAGCGGTACATTAAGAGTCTGGTAGCAGCTGTTGTGATGTTTGTGTATCATGAATGTATGTGCTGTGTGTGTGTGTGTGTGTGTGTGTGTGTGTGTGTGTGTGTGTGTGTGTGTGTGTGTGTGTGTGTGTGTGTGTGTGTGTGTGTGTGTGTGTGTGCTAAGGTGTGGAGAATCAGAGCAGGTGGTCAGTCCAGATCAAGTGTTCAGCAGTCTGATTGGCTTGTAGATAGAAACTGTCTCTGAGCCTGTTGGTATCAGACCTCATGCTCTGATACAGTCTGTCTGACAGTAAGGGAGAGAACAGCTTGTGATTGGGGTGTGTGTGGTCCTTGATGATTCTGCGGTTCTTCCCCAGGCACCGTTTTGAGTACATGTCTTGGATGGGTCAGAGCACGGTCCCAGTGATGTACTGGGCTGTCTTCAGCACCCGCTGGAGGGCCTTGCGGTCATGGACGAAGCAATTCCTGTACCAGGTCGGGATGCAACCGGTCAGGACGATCTCGATGGTGCAGCGATAGTATTTGGAGAAGACCCGGGGTGGAATGCCGGCGTCTTAGGAAGTAGTGACGCTGTTACGC
>NC_056461.1:48218224-48308224 GCF_018296145.1 Oncorhynchus tshawytscha | reverse complement strand
GCTACTCCTGTGTTCCAATGGCACATTGTGTTAGCTACTCCTGTGTTCCAATGGCACGTTGTGTTAGCTACTCCTGTGTTCCAATGGCACATTGTGTTAGCTACTCCTGTGTTCCAATGGCACGTTGTGTTAGCTAATATAAAGTTAATCATTTAGCTAATAATTTTATCATTTTAAAAGGCTAATTGATCAAAGGAAGAGCCTTTTGAAATTATTTTAGCACAGCTGGAAAATATGTTCTGATTAAAGAAGCAATAAAACTGGCATTCTTTAGACTAGTTGAGTATCTGGAGCATCAGCATTTCTGTGTTCGATTACAGGCTCAAAATGGCCAGAAACAAAGAACTTCGTCAGTCTATTCTTGTTCTGAGAAATGAAGGCTATTCCATGCGAGAAATTGCCATGAAACTGAAGATCTCGTACAACGCCGTGTACTACTCTCTTCACAGAACAGCACAAACTGGCTCTAACCAGAATAGAAAGAGGAGTGGGAGGCCCTGGTGCACAACTGAGCAAGAGGACAAGTATATTAAAGTGTCTAGTTTGAGAAAACAGACGCCTCACAAGTCCTCAACTGGCAGCTTCATGAAATAGTACCTACAAAACACCCAATGTCTCAATGTCAACAGTGAAGAGGTAACTCCGGGATGCTGTCCTTCTAGGCAGAGTTCCTCTGTCGAGTCTCAACGTCAACAGTGAAGAGTTGACTCCGTGATGCTGGCCTTCTGGACAGAGATCCTCTGTGTCCAGTGTCTGTGTTCTTTTGCCCATCTTATTTTTTGTATTTTTTATTGGCCAGTCTGAGATATGGCTTTTTCTCTGCCATGAAGCTGATGCTCCAGATACTCAACTAGTCTAAAGAAGGCCAGTTTTATTGCTACTTTAATCAGAACAACAGTTTTCAGCTGTGCTAACATAATTGCAAAAGGGTTTTCTAATGATCAATTACCATTTTAAAATAATAAACTTGAATTAGCTAACACAACTTGCCATTGAAACACAGGAGTGATGGTTGCTGATAATGGGCCTCTGTACGCCTACGTAGATATTCCATTAAAAATCAACCGTTTCCAGCTACAATAGTAATTTACAACATTAACAATGTCTACACTGTATTTCTGATGTTATTTTAATGGACCCCGAAAAATGTGCTTTTCTTAAAAAAATAATAAAAAGACATTTCTAAGTGACCCTAAACTTTTGAACGGTAGAGTTCATGTATTTCCTATGGGGTTGCCATTTTGGGGAACCCTGCTCGGTGCGAAGCCACAAGAGTTTAAAGCCTATCTAGAGGATAGAGCAGGAAAGAGATGGACAACGGGTGAGTTCCAAGGGTCACCTATTCCCTCATGGAACTAAAACCAGGGAACAAACCTAATTTACATCCCAGTCTAGGCGTTATAGGAACCAACAGAGCAAGATGGACCCTCATCAAAATCCTGATAGGAACCAACAGAGCAACATGGACCCTCATCAACATCCTGATAGGAACCCACAGAGCAACATGGACCCTCATCAACATCCTGATAGGAACCCACAGAGCAACATGGACCCTCATCAACATCCTGATGCTGATTTTGCAACAGCTTAAGGGGGATCCTAAAAATAAAATAAATACTAATAACAAATACAACGATGGAATGAACGCGCTTGTCAGCCATCGAGAATTTAACCTCTGCAAATTCTTGAGCTTCGACATCGGATGCAACACGATCGCAACACCAGCGGTATAGAAGCCCTCAATGACTGATGGCTGATGGCTGATGACTGATGACTGATGACTGATGGCTGATGGCTGATGACTGATGGCTGATGGCACTACCGGATCCCTAGATGGCTGATGACTGATGGCACTACCGGATCCCTAGATGGCTGATGACTGATGGCACTACCGGATCCCTAGATGACTGATGACTGATGACTGATGGCTGATGGCTGATGACTGATGGCTGATGGCACTACCGGATCCCTAGATGGCTGATGGCTGATGGCACTACCGGATCCCTAGATGGCTGATGGCTGATGGCACTACCGGATCCCTAGATGACTGATGGCACTACCGGATCCCTAGATGGCTGATGGCTGATGGCTGATGGCACTACCGGATCCCTAGATGGCTGATGGCACTACCGGATCCCTAGATGGCTGATGGCTGATGGCTGATGACTGATGACTGATAACTGATGACTGATGGCACTACCGGATCCCTAGATGACTGATGGCTGATGGCTGATGACTGATGACTGATGACTGATGACTGATGGCACTACCGGATCCCTAGATGGCTGATGGCTGATGGCTGATGGCTGATGACTGATGACTGATGACTGATGGCACTACCGGATCCCTAGATGACTGATGGCTGATGGCTGATGGCTGATGACTGATGACTGATGACTGATGGCACTACCGGATCCCTAGATGGCTGATGGCTGATGGCTGATGGCTGATGACTGATGACTGATGACTGATGGCACTACCGGATCCCTAGATGACTGATGGCTGATGGCTGATGGCTGATGACTGATGGCTGATGACTGATGGCTGATGACTGATGACTGATGGCTGATGACTGATGGCTGATGACTGATGACTGATGGCTGATGACTGATGACTGATGGCTGATGACTGATGACTGATGACTGATGGCACTACCGGATCCCTAGATGGCTGATGGCTGATGGCTGATGGCTGATGGCTGATGACTGATGACTGATGGCACTACTGGATCTCTAGATGACTGATGGCTGATGGCTGATGGCTGATGACTGATGGCACTACCGGATCCCTAGATGGCTGATGGCTGATGGCTGATGGCTGATGACTGATGACTGATGACTGATGACTGATGGCACTACCGGATCCCTAGATGGCTGATGGCTGATGGCTGATGGCTGATGACTGATGACTGATGGCACTACCGGATCCCTAGATGACTGATGGCTGATGGCTGATGACTGATGGCTGATGGCTGATGGCACTACCGGATCCCTAGATGACTGATGGCTGATGGCTGATGACTGATGACTGATGGCACTACCGGATCCCTAGATGACTGATGACTGATGGCTGATGGCTGATGACTGATGACTGATGGCACTACCGGATCCCTAGATGACTGATGGCTGATGGCTGATGGCACTACCGGATCCCTAGATGACTGATGGCTGATGGCTGATGGCTGATGACTGATGGCTGATGGCTGATGGCTGATGGCTGATGGCTGATGGCACTACCGGATCCCTAGATGACTGATGGCTGATGGCTGATGGCTGATGACTGATGACTGATGACTGATGGCACTACCGGATCCCTAGATGACTGATGGCTGATGGCTGATGACTGATGGCTGATGGCTGATGACACTACCGGATCCCTAGATGACTGATGGCTGATGGCTGATGACTGATGACTGATGACTGATGGCACTACCGGATCCCTAGATGACTGATGACTGATGGCTGATGGCTGATGACTGATGACTGATGACTGATGACTGATGGCACTACCGGATCCCTAGATGACTGATGGCTGATGGCTGAAGACTGATGGCACTACCGGATCCCTAGATGACTGATGGCTGATGGCTGATGACTGATGACTGATGACTGATGGCACTACTGGATCCCTAGATGACTGATGGCTGATGGCTGATGGCTGATGACTGATGGCACTACCGGATCCCTAGATGACTGATGGCTGATGACTGATGACTGATGACTGATGGCACTACCGGATCCCTAGATGACTGATGGCTGATGACTGATGACTGATGACTGATGGCTGATGACTGATGGCACTACCGGATCCCTAGATGACTGATGGCTGATGGCTGATGACTGATGGCACTACCGGATCCCTAGATGGCTGTAGGGCAGTAATATCTTCTCCCTCTTCTTGTCATGGTGGCTCATAACACTTTACTTTAGTTTTGCTAAACTGAGCAATGCATTACCTCATTAGTTACCTTGCAACTGACCATGAGAGTAAAGTCCAGGTCAGTTAACTGTGTTACTGTTTTCCTCTCTCTTCTCTTCCCTTGGGAATCTCACATTTATCTAAATAGAAAGAAATAAAAAAAACAGAGTAATACTCCTAGTAATTAGTGCCTGCAAACCCCTTGAGATAGTAACATGAAAGTAAATGTACCTCTGGAAACAATTTATTACAGGCTGATGCTGTAGGCCATTCATGTTTTTTTTTTAATTTATTTTTTAACTCTACATGCTTAGCGTTTAGTTTCAAAGAGGGCGTGTCAAGTATTCGCCTCAAATTCACTCAGAGGCTCAAAATTAATTTAATCCAAAATGCCCTGAACCGTCGTCGATATGGATGCAGTGTGTGTGTGTGTGTGTGTGTGTGTGTGTGTGTGTGTGTGTGTGTGTGTGTGTGTGTGTGAGATGTAAAAAAGGAGAGATACAGGAAGGATTGAGGGGATGAGAGAGAGGGATGAGAGAGAGGGATGAGATGGATTATAAAAGGGATGCTGAATCATTTTCAGACAGTGGACAAAACAATAAACACATTTCTAGAGGTGATGAGCTACATACACAATATTTCCTAAAGACTTGGAGTACTACTGATTCAGAGAGAAATTATTGTCCTCAATTCCACAGAGATCTAGACTATATGAGATTAAACTTGATTATACTATACTAGACTAGATTCAATTTGATTATACTACACTAGACTATACTATACTAGATTATACTAGACTATATTATACTATACTAGACTATAGTAGATTATACTAGACTAGACTATACCATCTAGACTATACTACACTAGATTATACTCGATCATACTATACCATCTAGACTATACTACACTAGATTATACTCGGTTATACTAGACTGTACTAGACTATACTAGATTACACTAGACTATATTGTACTAGATTATATTATATTAGACTATACTTTATTATACTGCACTATCTAGACTATACTAGACTAGATAATACTTGATTATACTAGACTAGACTAAACTAGATTATACTATACTACACTGTACTAGATTATACTACACTAAATTATACTATACTACACTATACCAGATTATTCTAGACTACATTATACTAGAATATAATATACTAGATTATATTATATGAGACTATAATAGACTAGATTATACTATACAATACTAGAATATACCACATTATAGTAGACTATAGTAAACTGGACTATAATAAACTAGATTGTACTAGACTATAATATACTAGATTATATTTATACTATAGTATACTACATTATACTACACTATACTATACTAGACTGTAATAGATTAGACTATATTATACTACACTACACTATAGTATACTAGATAATACTAGGCAATAATATATTAAATTATACTGGAGTAGAATATACCATAGTAGACTATAATACAGGGCTTTCAGAAAGCATTCAGACCCGTTGACTTTTTCCACATTTTGTTACGTTACAGCCTTATAATAAAATGGATGAAACTGTTTCCTCCCCCTCATCAATCTACACACAATAAACCATACTGACATCACAATACCCCATAATGACATCACAATACCCCATAATGACATCACAATACCCCATAATGACATCACAATACCCCATAATGACATCACAATACCCCATAATGACATCACAATACCCCATAATGACATCACAATACCCTATAATGACATCACAATAAACCATACTGACATCACAATACCCTATAATGACATCACAATAAACCATACTGACATCACAATACCCCATAATGACATCACAATAAACCATACTGACATCACAATACCCCATAATGACATCACAATAAACCCTACTGACAAAGCAATAACAGGTTTTCAGACATTTGTGAACATAACAGTTCAACAAAAAAATGTACATTTACATAAGTATTTAGACCCTTTTACTCAGTACTTTGCTGCAGCACCTTTGGCAGCGATCACAGCCTCGAGTCTTCTTGGGTATGACTCTATAAGCTTGGTACACCTGTATTTTGGGAGTTTCTCCCATTCTTCTCTGCAGATCCTCTCAAGCTCTGTTAGGTTGGATGGGGAGTGTTGCTGCACAGCTATCTCTGTATCCCTGGTCTTTGTACTTTGCTCTGTTAACCTTTCCCTCGATCCTGACTCGTCTCCCAGTCTCTGCCACTGAAAAACATCCCCACAGCATGATGCTGCCACCGCCACCATGCTTCACTGTAGGGATGGTGCCAGGTTTCCTCCAGACGTGACGCTTGGCATTCAGGCCAAAGAGTTGGTTTCATCAGACCAAAACGTTTTGTTTCTCATGGTCTGAGAGTCCTTTAGGTACATTTTAGCAAACTCCAAGTGGGCTGTCATGTGCCTTTTACTGAGGAGTGGCTTCCGTCAGGCCACTATACCATAAAGGCCTGATTTTTGAGTGACGATCGCGTTCTTGGTCACCTCCCTGACCAAGGCATTTCTCCCATGATTTCTCAGATTGGCAGGGCGGCCATCTCTAGGAAGTCTTGGTGGCTCCAAACCTCCTCCATTTAAGAATGAAGGAGGCCTCTGTGTTCTTGGGGACCTTCAATGCTGCAGAAATATTTTGGCAAAAGGGGCATGAATTAGTGATGTAATTGTAATCCAGATCAAACCTTCATTTAGTAGTTTTACTCAGAATCCAAATGTTGTTTCTGACTCATATTGATGCTACATAGGCTGTTTTAAAGGGATTAGTTGTTTGTTAGGGACAGTCGCCCTTTAAAAAATTGGATCGGCTACATTTATCCCTATAATATAGATACTTATACGGATACTGTCTGGTATCTGGCGTCTCCATACATGCTTTCATGTAAACACACGTGTAGTGTGAAATGTGTTGACATGGCTCCAGTGTGACTGACGTGTTTTCTGGCATCCAATTCAGACAGGACACACACACACACACACACACACACAGACACAGCTGTTCTGTCTCTACGGAGCAAGAGACAGGACACACACAAACACACTGAGATGTCCACGTCTGGGAAATGGGCTAGGTTCACGCCGGCTCGCCCGAGGTGTAAAAAGGTGTGTGTGTGTGTGTGTGTGGGGGGGGGGCGTTAAATGCCAGCCTGTCCACTGTGTCTCTAGATGATCTCCCTGCACCGAGGAAGCATGGCAGTTCACCGAGGAAGCATGGCAGTTCACTGAAGAAGCATGGCAGTTCACCAAGGAAGCATGGCAGTTCACCGAGGAAGCATGGCAGTTCACCGAGGAAGCATGGCAGTTCACCGAGGAAGCATGGCAGTTCACTGAGGAAGCATGGCAGTTCACTGAGGAAGCATGGCAGTTCACCGAGGAAGCATGGCAGTTCACCGAGGAAGCATGGCAGTTCACTGAGGAAGCATGGCAGTTCAGGTCTGGAGACTGCACTGAGGAAGCATGGCAGTTCAGGTCTGGAGACTGCACTGAGGAAGGTTTGTATGTCTGTCTGTGAGTATGGAGAGACAAAGCGATTGTATTGTTCTGTCAATGACGACTGAGATATAACATGTCAAATGTTACCTTTAGATAGTGCTGAGTATAGAATTAAATATACAACTCATATAGAATACATACAGTATACACTGAGTATACAAAACATTAGGAACACCTTCATTAGTATTGAGTTGCCCCCCCTCCCTTAATGTTTGAATGCTCAGTGAATATCTCTGTATATTCTAGTGTAATCTAGTATAGTCTAGTCCAAGTATTCCCAAACTGGGGTACGCCAAATAAAAATGCGATTCACATTAAAAAACTCTAATTATTATTATTTATTTTTGTTTATTTATTTTTTATAAACATTTTAAAAAATCTTCACGTTTTCAAACAGTTCATTTATATTTTCCAACGGAGCTGTACATTTGAGTTTGGGGGGGTTTCTCTCACCTGAGTAGCCTCGTTTCAATGCCAAAAATAAAATTAAACCATCTAGTGTTCAGAGAAATAACAACACAATGTCAAATACAGGGAACCTAGTCAAATAATTAACATCCAATCACATTAACCGTTACTCATCCAATCACATTAACCGTTACTCATCCAATCGCATTAACCATTACTCATCCAATCACATTAACCGTTACTCATCCAATCACATTAACCGTTACTCATCCAATCACATTAACTGTTACTCTCTCGTGGTAAACCTTGCACAGACATTTAAAAACAAATCATGACAATTTGAAAAATTAGCCACAGGAGCTTTTTGAGCGAGAATAAAGACAACTTTTGAATAGTTAGACATGTATAAAAGCAACAGATATCAGATATAATAAGAAGGGTCTAGAAGCGTTTTATATGGTGAGCTACCGAGTTGCTAGGACAGGCAAGCCCCATACTATTGTGGAGGACTTAATTCTTCCTGCTGCCGCAGATATGGATGGGACAATGCTGGGGGGAAAAGGCCCAAAAAACTATACAGACAATGTCTTCATCAATCAACACTGTTTCACAACACATCAGTAACATCTATACAGACAATGCCTTCATCAATCAACACTGTTTCACAACACATCAGTAACAACTATACAGACAATTCCTTCATCAATCAACACTGTTTCACAACACATCAGTAACAACTATACAGATAATGCCTTCATCAATCAACACTGTTTCACAACACATCAGTGACAACTATACAGACAATGTCTTCATCAATCAACACTGTTTCACAACACATCAGTAACATGGCAGGAGATGTTCTGAAACAATTACTGCTTCGCATACAAGCCAGAGAATTCTATGCGTTCCAGCTGGATGAGTCAACAGACGAGGCGGGCCTGGCACAGCTCCTGGTATATATCTGTTACAGCTGGATGAGTCAACAGACGTGGCGGGCCTGGCACAGCTCCTGGTATATATCTGTTACAGCTGGATGAGTCAACAGACGTGGCGGGCCTGGCACAGCTCCTGGTATATGTCTGTTACAGCTGGATGAGTCAACAGACGTGGCGGGCCTGGCACAGCTCCTGGTATATGTCTGTTACAGCTGGATGAGTCAACAGACGTGGCGGGCCTGGCACAGCTCCTGGTATATGTCTGTTACAGCTGGATGAGTCAACAGACGTGGCGGGCCTGGCACAGCTCCTGGTATATGTCTGTTACAGCTGGATGAGTCAACAGACGTGGCGGGCCTGGCACAGCTCCTGGTATATGTCTGTTACAGCTGGATGAGTCAACAGACGTGGCGGGCCTGGCACAGCTCCTGGTATATGTCTGTTACAGCTGGATGAGTCAACAGACGTGGCGGGCCTGGCACAGCTCCTGGTATATGTCTGTTACAGCTGGATGAGTCAACAGACGTGGCGGGCCTGGCACAGCTCCTGGTATATATCTGTTATGTTTATGGGGGGTTCAATTATTGAAGACATCCTTTTCTGTAAACCACTGGAAACCAGGACAACATGAACGGATATTTATAAGTACTGGACAGCTTTGTGACATCAAATGGACTTTGGTGGTCAAGATGTGTTGGTGCAAAAGCCATGACAGGGAGACATAGTGGAGTGGTAACACGCGTGCAAACAGTTGCTCCCGTAGCCACTTGGGTACACTGCAGCATCCACCGAGAGGCTCTTCCTGCCAAGGGAATGCCTGACAGCTTGAAAGACGTTTTGGACACAACAGTGAAAATGGTTAACTTTGTTAAAACTCTTGTGTATTTTCTGCCCTATGCAATGATATGGGCAGCGACCATGTAACGCTTTTACAACATACAGATGTGCGCTGGTTATCAAGGGGCGAAGTATTGGCACTGTCACGACATCCGCCGAAGTCGGAGGGAATGTCCACCAGAGCTTTTGCCAGAGAATTGAATGTTCATTTCTCTACCGTAAGTCACCTTGTCACGACTTCCGCCGAGGTCGGCCCTTCTCCTTGTTCGGGTGGTGTTCGGCGGTCGACGTCACCGGCTTTCTAGTCACTACCGATCCATTTTTCTGTTTCGTTTTGTTTTGTCTGATTACATACACACCTGTTTTACATTCCCTCATTACATTCCCTATTTCACCATCTGACATACATTCCTGTTCTGTCCGTGATTGTTCATGTCATTAGTGGTTGTGTTTGTGTTAGAGTTGTGTTGTATGTAAAACTCAGTTGGATTACTCTATACCTGTGTCCTGCGCCTGACTCCGCTTTCACTCTGCACCCAATCACTCTGCACCCAATCGCTGACAGACACGTTTTTTTAAATTGAGAGATGATTCTTTACTGACTGTAATTTTCACTTGTGTGACCACTTGGGTGAGGAGCAGTCATCTCACAGCAGTCATCTCACTTGTCTGACCGCTTGCATGATGACTACTTTCTCACATGACTGACTTATCTGGGTGATGTTTTTTCTCCCCTGAATGATCTGAATCTAGGATTACAGGGACTCTCTGCAACTATATTCAATGTGCGGGACATTATTGAGGCTATGATTAAGAAGTTGGAGCTCTTCTCTGTCTACATTAACAAGGAAAACACACAGGTCTTTCCATCATTGTATGATTTTTTTCTGTGCAAATTAACTCAAGTTTAAGGACAATGTCAAATGTGTTATAGCGAAGCACCTGCGTGAGCTGGATGCGCAATTCCGCAGGTACTTTCCTGAAACGGACGACACAAACAACTGGATTCGTTATCCCTTTCGTGCCCTGCCTCCAGTCCACTTACCGACATCTGAACAAGAGAACCTCATCGAAATTGCAACAAGCTGTTCTGTGAAAATTGCATTTCATCAGAAACCACTGCCAGATTTCTGGATTGGGCTGCACTCAGAGGATTCTGCCTTGGCAAATCGCGCTGTTAAGACACTGATGCCCTTTACAACCATGTACCTATGTGAGAGTGGATTCTCAGCCCTCACTTGCATGACAACTATATACAGGCACAGACTGTGTGTGGAAAATGATTTAAGACTGAAAATCTCTCCAATACAACCCAACATTGCAGTTATGTGCATATTAAAAGCACACCCTTCTCATTAACTTCTTAGTGCGCCGTTAACGGGACAACACCCAGTGAAATAGCAGCGCGCCAAATTCAAAAACAGAAATACTCCTAATAATAATTAATTAATCATACAAGTGTTATCCATCTGTTTAAAGACGAACTTCTTGGTAATCCAGCCACAGTGTCAGATTTCAAAAAGGCTTTACGGCGAAAGCAGACCATGCGATTATCTGAGGACAGCACCCCATCAAAAAAACACATGAAAATCACATTTCAACCAGTCAGGCGCGACACAAAAGTCAGAAATAACGATATAATTCACGCCTTACATTTGAAGATCTTCTTCTGTTGGCACTCCAATATGTCCCAGAGACATCACAAACGGTCCTTTTGTTCGATAAATTCTGTCGTTATATCTCCAAAATGTCAATTTATTTGGTGTGTTTGATCCAGAAAAACACCGGTTCCAACTCGTGCAATATGACTACAAAGTATCTAATATAGTTACCTGTAAACTTGATCCAAACATTTCAACCAACTTTCCTTGTCCAACTTTAGGTATTCTTAAACGTAAATAATCGATACAATTTAAGACGGGATAAACTGCGTTCAATAGCGGATTAAAACAAAGTGGAGCTTTCAGGTCGCGTCCCCCAACCACAACAGTACACTACACTCTACCCTCGTTCTGAACAGCCCTTCTTCTTCATTTCTCAAAGGAAAAACATCAACCAATTTCTAAAGACTGTTGACATCCAGTGGAAGCGATAGGAACTGCAAGCAAGGTCCTTAGAAATCTAGATCCACATAGAAATCTCATTGAAAAGAGAGTGACCTAAAAAAACAAAATTCCTGGATGGTTTGTCCTCAGGGTTTCACCTTCCAAATAAGTTCTGTTATAATCACAGACATTATTTTAATAGTTTTAGAAACTTTAGAGTGTTTTCTATCCAAATCTACTGATTATATGCATATCCTAGCTTCTGGGCCTGAGTAGCAGGTAGTTTACTTTGGGCACGCTTTTCATCCAGACGTGAAAATACTGCCCCCTACCCCAAAGAAGTTTTAACTTGTGGTAAGTTATTCACCATTTTTTAAATGAACAAATAAGGATTTATATGTAAGACGGCTAAATAAAGAGTCAAATTATTGATTATTATTATATTATTATTTGTGCCCTGGTCCTATAAGAGCTCTCTGTCACTTCCCACGAGCCGGGTTGTGACAAAAACTCACACTCATTCTTATGTTTAATAAATGTATTGTATGGTGTGTGTGTGGCAGGCTTACAATGATGGCAACAAAAAAAACATGAAGAGTGCGCTGACCCTGGTGCTAGAGGGGGTACAGCTGGCCCTGGTGCTAGAGGGGGTACAGCTGGCCCTGGTGCTAGAGGGGGTACAGCTGGCCCTGGTGCTAGAGGGGGTCCAGCTGGAGGTTGAATGTTTGAAGAGGCACGGGACTATAACACGTTAGGGAAACACTGTCTAGAGTACATTTGACAACATCATAAAATTGAAAAGTTGTTCCCTACTACCTATTTCCCTGCTTTAGCAAGGTCATTGTATTTCCGTGCCTCTCTAAATTAGTGTAATCTAGAAGAGAAACATTACCCTCCGAGGTGAAACCCTCGTCCAGGGCACAAATAAATATTGGATGTAGCTGTGGTGGTAGCAGCTGACTCATGTCTGACTACAACAGTGAACTAACTAGCAACAACAAACTCAATCCAATCCAGGGCCGTAGCAAAGACATGTCCCAGTTGGTTGTATAGTGTAACATGTCCCAGTTGGTTGTATAGTGTAACATGTCCCAGTTGGTTGTATAGTGTAACATGTCCCAGTTGGTTGTATAGTGTAACATGTCCCAGTTGGTTACAGAGTGTAACATGTCCCAGTTGGTTGTATAGTGTAACATGTCCCAGTTGGTTGTATAGTGTAACATGTCCCAGTTGGTTGTATAGTGTAACATGTCCCAGTTGGTTGTATAGTGTAACATGTCCCAGTTGGTTGTATAGTGTAACATGTCCCAGTTGGTTGTATAGTGTAACATGTCCCAGTTGGTTGTATAGTGTAACATGTCCCAGTTGGTTACATAGTGTAACATGTCCCAGTTGGTTGTGTAGTGTAACATGTCCCAGTTGGTTGTATAGTGTAACATGTCCCAGTTGGTTGCATAGTGGAACATGTCCCAGTTGGTTGTATAGTGGAACATGTCCCAGTTGGTTACATAGTGTAACATGTCCCAGTTGGTTGTATAGTGTAACATGTCCCAGTTGGTTACATAGTGGAACATGTCCCAGTTGGTTGTATAGTGTAACATGTCCCAGTTGGTTGTATAGTGTAACATGTCCCAGTTGGTTGTATAGTGTAACATGTCCCAGTTGGTTGTATAGTGTAACATGTCCCAGTTGGTTACATAGTGTAACATGTCCCAGTTGGTTGTATAGTGTAACATGTCCCAGTTGGTTGTATAGTGTAACATGTCCCAGTTGGTTGTATAGTGTAACATGTCCCAGTTGGTTACATAGTGTAACATGTCCCAGTTGGTTGTATAGTGTAACATGTCCCAGTTGGTTACATAGTGTAACATGTCCCAGTTGGTTACATAGTGTAATATGTCCCAGTTGGTTGTATAGTGGAACATGTCCCAGTTGGTTACATAGTGTAACATGTCCCAGTTGGTTGTATAGTGTAACATGTCCCAGTTGGTTGTATAGTGTAACATGTCCCAGTTGGTTGTATAGTGTAACATGTCCCAGTTGGTTGTATAGTGTAACATGTCCCAGTTGGTTGTATAGTGTAACATGTCCCAGTTGGTTGTATAGTGTAACATGTCCCAGTTGGTTGTATAGTGTAACATGTCCCAGTTGGTTACATAGTGTAACATGTCCCAGTTGGTTACATAGTGTAATATGTCCCAGTTGGTTGTATAGTGGAACATGTCCCAGTTGGTTACATAGTGTAACATGTCCCAGTTGGTTGTATAGTGTAACATGTCCCAGTTGGTTGTATAGTGTAACATGTCCCAGTTGGTTGTATAGTGTAACGGTCTGAATCTCATCCAATCTGGAGCCAATCAGTCTACATCTGTAAATTGTAGAATTGGCTTCCAAACTAGATTACGTTATTTTCTCAAGATATGATTATAATTGAGGGAATGATGATAATCATTGAACCTACTTTTTCTGTTAGATAAACTACAGAGTTGGGTGCCAGACTGATCCCCTTGTCATAAACGGCCGCTGGGACCTACCAGAAGGAGCAAAGGTGTGTATCATAACATGTCCAGGAATTGTTGATTGTGTAACGTCGATGCAAGGAGTCAGGAAGCAGGTGCGGTTAGTGAGTTTAATATAAATAAACGATCCAAAAACAAGAGCAATGTCTGACTAGGAAACAGAACCAATAATGCCTGAAGAGTCATGCTATGGAGTGGGAGATAATGGGAGAGTAATCTGGGTAGTGATGGAGTCCAGGTGTTGTGGATAATGGGAGAGTAATCTGGGTAGTGATGGAGTCCAGGTGTTGTTGATAATGTGAGAGTAATCTGGGTAGAGATGGAGTCCAGGTGTTGTGGATAATGTGAGAGTAATCTGGAAAGAGATGGAGTCCAGGTGTGATAGATAATGTTATAGTAATCTGGGTAGTGATGGAGTCCAGGTGTTGT
Organism: Oncorhynchus tshawytscha; assembly: GCF_018296145.1. NCBI lineage: Eukaryota > Metazoa > Chordata > Actinopteri > Salmoniformes > Salmonidae > Oncorhynchus > Oncorhynchus tshawytscha. Next base: position 48,293,640 of record NC_056461.1, on the reverse strand, counting down.
GGATAATGGGAGAGTAATCTGGGTAGTGATGGAGTCCAGGTGTTGTGGATAATGTGAGAGTAATCTGGGTAGTGATGGAGTCCAGGTGTTGTGGATAATGGGAGAGTAATCTGGGTAGTGATGGAGTCCAGGTGTTGTGGATAATGGGAGAGTAATCTGGGTAGTGTTGGAGTCCAGGTGTTGTGGATAATGGGAGAGTAATCTGGGTAGTGATGGAGTCCAGGTGTTGTGGATAATGTGAGAGTAATCTGGGTAGCGATGGAATCCAGGTGTTGTGGATAATGGGAGAGTAATCTCGGTAGTGATGGAGTCCAGGTGTTGTGGATAATGGGAGAGTAATCTCGGAAGTGATGGAGTCCAGGTGTTGTGGATAATGTGAGAGTAATCTGGGTAGAGATGGAGTCCAGGTGTTGTGGATAATGTTATAGTAATCTGGGTAGTGATGGCGTCCAGGTGTGATAGATAATGTTATAGTAATCTGGGTAGTGATGGAGTCCAGGTGTTGTGGATAATGGGAAAGTACTCTGGGTAGTGATGGAGTCCAGGTGTTGTGGATAATGGGAGAGTAATCTGCGTAGTGATGGAGTCCAGGTGTTGTGGATAATGGGAGAGTAATCTGGGTAGTGATGGAGTCCAGGTGTGATAGATAATGTTATAGTAATCTGGGTAGTGATGGGGTCCAGGTGTTGTGGATAATGGGAGAGTAATCTGGGTAGTGATGGAGTCCAGGTGTGTGGATAATGGGAGAGTAATCTGGGTAGTGATGGAGTCCAGGTGTTGTGGATAATGGGAGAGTAATCTGGGTAGAGATGGAGTTCAGGTGTTGTGGATAATGTGAGAGTAATCTGGGTAGAGATGGAGTCTAGGTGTTGTGCATAATGGGAGAGTAATCTGGGTAGTGATGGAGTCCAGGTGTTGTGGATAATGGGAGAGTAATCTGGGTAGAGATGGAGTTCAGGTGTTGTGGATAATGTGAGAGTAATCTGGGTAGAGATGGAGTCTAGGTGTTGTGCATAATGGGAGAGTAATCTGGGTAGTGATGGAGTCCAGGTGTTGTGGATAATATGAGAGTAATCTGGGTAGTGTTGGAGTCCAGGTGTTGTGGATAATGGGAGAGTAATCTGGGTAGAGATGGAGTTCAGGTGTTGTGGATAATGTGAGAGTAATCTGGGTAGAGATGGAGTCCAGGTGTTGTGGATAATGGGAGAGTAATCTGGGTAGTGATGGAGTCCAGGTGTTGTGGATAATGGGAGAGTAATCTGGGTAGTGATGGAGTCCAGGTGTTGTGGATAATGGGAGAGTAATCTGGGTAGTGATGGAGTCCAGGTGTTGTTGATAATGTGAGAGTAATCTGGGTAGAGATGGAGTCCAGGTGTTGTGGATAATGTTATAGTAATCTGGGTAGTGATGGAGTCCAGGTGTGATAGATAATGTTATAGTAATCTGGGTAGTGATGGAGTCCAGGTGTTGTGGATAATGTGAGAGTAATCTGGGTAGTGATGGAGTCCAGGTGTTGTGGATAATGGGAGAGTAATCTGGGTAGTGTTGGAGTCCAGGTGTTGTGGATAATGGGAGAGTAATCTCGGAAGTGATGGAGTCCAGGTGTTGTGGATAATGTGAGAGTAATCTGGGTAGAGATGGAGTCCAGGTGTTGTGGATAATGTTATAGTAATCTGGGTAGTGATGGAGTTCAGGTGTTGTGGATAATGTGAGAGTAATCTGGGTAGTGATGGAGTCCAGGTGTTGTGGATAATGGGAGAGTAATCTGGGTACTGATGGAGTCCAGGTGTTGTGGATAATGGGAGAGTAATCTGGGTAGTGTTGGAGTCCAGGTGTTGTGGATAATGGGAGAGTAATCTGGGTAGTGATGGAGTCCAGGTGTTGTGGATAATGTGAGAGTAATCTGGGTAGCGATGGAATCCAGGTGTTGTGGATAATGGGAGAGTAATCTGGGTAGTGATGGAATCCAGGTGTTGTGGATAATGGGAGAGTAATCCCGGTAGTGATGGAGTCCAGGTGTTGTGGATAATGGGAGAGTAATCTCGGAAGTGATGGAGTCCAGGTGTTGTGGATAATGTGAGAGTAATCTGGGTAGAGATGGAGTCCAGGTGTTGTGGATAATGTTATAGTAATCTGGGTAGTGATGGAGTCCAGGTGTTGTGGATAATGGGAGAGTACTCTGGGTAGTGATGGAGTCCAGGTGTTGTGGATAATGGGAGAGTAATCTGAGTAGTGATGGAGTCCAGGTGTTGTGGATAATGGGAGAGTAATCTGGGTAGTGATGGAGTCCAGGTGTTGTGGATAATGGGAGAGTAATCTGGGTAGTGATGGAGTCCAGGGGAGAAGGAGTAGACGTGACAGATGGCAGTGGTTTAGCAACCTTATAAATAATTTAATTCACTGTCCACTTGCTATTTTCACAGCTTGTCAGGCAAAAACCTCAGAATAGAAGTATGTCACGTGATAGAATTATCCTTGTGACACCTCCTTCGTGGTTGCCAGTCTCCCTCGACTCCTGTGTAAAGGACCCACCATCACGAGGCCTTTGATAGTGACCTGAGGACACTGACGGCTTCATCAACAACGACAGGTAACAACGACAGGTAATGTGTTATGTGAAAAGTTGAATAAAAAATACCAGGCTTGATAAACTAGTAGGCCAAGAAGATACATCTAGTAGATGGTTCGGGCCCCTTAGTTCCCGTGAAGGGAAGTCTTACCACTACAGCATACATCATACATACAGCATACAGCATACACAGCATGACATTCTAGATGATTATATTGCTTCTATCTTTGTGCTGCTACCATGTTGTGTTGCTACCATGTTGTTGTGTTGTGTTTCTACCGTGCTGTGTTGTCATGTGTTGCTGTCTTGTAGTGTCTCTCTTGTTGTAGTGTGTATTTTGTCCTATATTTATATTGTATTTATTTATTTATTTGAATCCCAACCCCCATCCCCGCAGGGGGCCTTTTGCCTTTTGGTAGGCCGTCACTGTATATACGAATTTGTTCTTAACTGACTTGCCTAGTTAAATATAGATGAAATAAAACATTTTTTAAATGTTTGGGGAAGGCCCTTTCCTGTTTCAGCGTAACAATGGCCCCGTGCACAAAGCAAGGTCCATACAGAAATGGTTTACCGAGATCAGTGTGGAAGAACTTGACTGGCCTGCACAGGGCCCTGACCTCAACCCCATCGAACAACTTTGGGATGAATTGGAACGCTGACTGCGAGCTTAATCGCCCAACATTCGTGCCTGACCTCACTAATGCTCTTGTGGCTGAATGGAAGCAAGTCCCAGCAGCAATGTTCCAAAATCTAGTGGAAAGCCTTCCCAGGAGAGTGGAGGCTGTTATAGCAGCAATGTTCCAACATCTAGTGGAAAGCCTTCCCAGAAGAGTGAAGGATGTTATAGCAGCAATGTTCCAACATCTAGTGGAAAGCCTTCCCAGAAGAGTGGAGGCTGTTATAGCAGCAAAGGGGGGACGAACTCCATATTTGACATGCTCTGTCAGGGAACTCCCGTCTCAGACCATATGGTGTCCAGTACACCATAGAGGAAGGTTTGACGAATGACATGTTTGGCAAGGTAGCCCCAGGCCCCCAGCACCACCAGACAAAATGCTGATAGGTACTGAAGGCAGAACTCTACTAAGAGCTGACAGTGTGTTCGACAGTCAAATCCTTAGATTTGGGCAAATAGACCATAGAAATAAATCTAATTCTAGTTCTGTTTAGACAGCTGAAGTTGTACTTTACACAACTTTTTTAAATGTTTTTATTTTTATTTTGTTAGGTAAAATGTAGGCCCCACCTTTTTTTATAAGCACATCAATATATTTACAACAGAAAATGTTTTGTCTTTGTAACACAAAAGACAACAGTTGATTTTTTTGGTTTGTGTTTGATAAATGTGTAAGCTGGCTGTGTTAGTGTAATATCCACATGGAACCTACACCATGTAGGAATATTAGTATTGAGACAAGACAAAACTAGCCAGTTATCGAATATTGTTTTCGTAAGACAGCTGAGCTGACTGAAGACCGCAGGCATTCAACTCGCAGTAGTAGATATCCCCCACGATAACATGTATTTACACGATGTGACTTTTATAGTGTTGTATAATGAGCGTCTTATGAAACACATTCTAGACACTGGCTCTCACTATCTTACCATAACTGATTTGACAGAGACATATTCCCACTTGAAAAAAATATGCCTCTATGTTATAGAATAGGTCACATTGTAGTATTCCTCAATCATGTGTAGTATTTACTATAGAATGTTGTAGTATACTGTAGATACTACAGTACTGTCTGGGGGAAAACATTGTAGTATCCCTCAATTATGTGTAGTATTTACTATAGAATGTTGTAGTATTCTGTAGATACTGCAGTACTGTCTGGGGGAAGACACTGTAGTAAATACAGCAATATCCGTAAAAAACTACACTTTTTTTAACTACACTATTTAATTTTACAGGTTAGAGAAAAGCTCTGATCTATTTGTTCAGACCCCAGTCCTACCCCAGTCCAACCCCAGTCCTACCCCAGTCCTACCCCAGTCCTACCCCAGTCCAACCCCAGTCCTACCCCAGTCCAACCCCAGTCCTACCCCAGTCCAACCCCAGTCCTACCCCAGTTCTACCCCAGTCCTACCCCAGTCCTACCCCAGTCCAACCCCAGTCCTACCCCAGTCCAACCCCAGTCCTACCCCAGTCCAACCCCAGTCCTACCCCAGTCCAACCCCAGTCCTACCCCAGTCCTACCCCAGTCCAACCCCAGTCCTACCCCAGTCCTACCCCAGTCCTACCCTACCTTGTTCAGACCCCAGTCCTACCCCAGTCCAACCCTACCTTGTTCAGACCCCAGTTCTACCCCAGTCCTACCCAATCTTGTCCAGACCCCAGTTCTGCCCCAGTCCCACCCTACCTTGTTCAGATCCCAGTCTACCCCAGTCCTACCCCAGGCCTACCCCAGTCCTACCCTACCTTGTTCAGACCCCAGTCCTACCCCAGATCTATCGCAGTCCTACCCTACCTTGTTCAGACCCCAGTCCTACCCCAGGCCTACCCCAGTCCTACCCTACCTTGTTCAGACCCCAGTCCTACCCCAGTCCTACCCCAGTCCTACCCTACCTTGTTCAGACCCCAGTTCTACCCCAGTCCTACCCCAGTCCAACCCTACCTTGTTCAGTCCCCAGTCCTCCCCCAGTCCTACACTACCTTCATCAGACCCCAGGCCTACCCCAGTCCTACCCTACCTTGTTCAGACCCCAGTTCTACCCCAATCCTACCCCAGTCCTACCCTACCTTGTTCAGACCCCAGTCCTACCCCAGTCCTACCCTACCTTGTTCAGACCCCAGTCCTACCCTAGTCCTACCCCAGTCCTACCCTACAAGTTATGGAAATGTAATAAAAACACTACAGTAAATACTACAGTATACTATGATCTGCAAAAACACTATAGTAAATACTACAGTAATGTCTGCAAAAACACTACAGTAAATACTACAGTAATGTCTGCAAAAACACTATAGTAAATACTACAGTAGACTACAGTCTGAAAAAACACTAAAGTAAATACTACAGTAGACGACAGTCTGCAAAAACACTACAGTAAATACTACAGTAGACTACAGTCTGCAAAAACACTACAGTAAATACTACAGTATACTACGGTCTGCAAAAACACTATAGTAAATACTACAGTAATGTCTGCCAAAACACTACAGTAAATACTACAGTATACTACGATCTGCAAAAATTCACTGAAGTGTATTTGCGGAATTTAGCGAATACTATTTTATTTATACCATAGTATACTATAGCATTTTTTAAAATGTGGGATCAGCTAGACAGGATAGCCAGCTGCAACTGTCCCCAAGCTATGCTAGCTAGCTGCTGTCATCTTGGCTCAACACAATGTCAACACAATGCTCCGGTTCCAGTATCTCAGAAACGGACTCCCTACTGGGCTTTTCACGCACGACAGTGTCTAGGTTTTTACTGAGAATGGTACGACAAACAAACAAACATCCAGTCAGAGGCAGTCCTGTGGGTGAAAACAGCTCATTGATGAGAGGTAGAAGGAGAAGGACAAGAATCATACAAGCAGGTGGTTCACAAACAGGCCCATAACGGAGCAGTACAACAGTGGTATGAAGAATGCCATCTCGGAGAACACACAACTCGTCTGTCCTGGACGGGATGGAGACGACCTCACCGGGTTCAACTCCTGTCAGCAGTACAACAGTAGTGTGAAGAACGGGATCTCGGAGAACACACAACTCGTCTGTCCTGGACGGGATGGAGACGACCTCACCGGGTTCAACTCCTGTCAGTTAAAAACAAGAAGCTGCGACTCCAGTGGACACGCGATCATCAACACCGGACAATTGAGGAGTGGAAAATACAACATCTGGAATATGACATTTCAGTTCAGTTTACCTGAGTGACCACCCAGACCTCAACCCAATGGAGCATGAGATGGAACCGGCAGTTCAAGCATGATTGTAGCGCCATCCATCAAGCCAGAATGGATCAACATCTCTGTGGAACGTTTTGCGACACCGTGTAGAATGGCCCCAAATAATTCAGGCTGTTCTGGTGGCAAATAATAAACTGTATGTACAGTGCCTTGCGAAAGTATTCGGCCCCCTTGAACTTTGCGACCTTTTGCCACATTTCAGGCTTCAAAAGATATAAAACTGTATTTTTTTGTGAAGAATCAACAACAAGTGGGACACAATCATGAAGTGGAACGACATTTATTGGATATTTCAAAAAAAAATTACAAATCAAAAACTGAAAAATTGGGCGTGCAAAATTATTCAGCCCCTTTACGTTCAGTGCAGAAAACTCTCTCCAGAAGTTCAGTGAGGATCTCTGAATGATCCAATGTTGACCTAAATGACTAATGATGATAAATACAATCCACCTGTGTGTAATCAAGTCTCCATATAAATGCACCTGCACTGTGATAGTCTCAGAGGTCCGTTAAAAGCGCATCATGAAGAACAAGGAACACACCAGGCAGGTCCGAGATACTGTTGTGAAGAAGTTTAAAGCTGGATTTGGATACAAAAAGATTTCCCAAGCTTAAAACATCCCAAGGAGCACTGTGCAAGCGATAATATTGAAATGGAAGGAGTATCAGACCACTGCAAATCTACCAAGACCTGGCCGTCCCTCTAAACTTTCAGCTCATACAAGGAGAAGACTGATCAGAGATGCAGCCAAGAGGCCCATGATCACTCTGGATGAACTGCAGAGATCTACAGCTGAGGTGGGAGACTCCGTCCATAGGACAACAATCAGTCGTACATTGCACAAATCTGGCCTTTATGGAAGAGTGGCAAGAAGAAAGCCATTTCTTAAAGATATCCATAAAAAGTGTAGTTTAAAGTTTGCCACAAGCCACCTGGGAGACACACCAAACATGTGGAAGAAGGTGCTCTGGTCAGATGAAACCAAAATGGAACTTTTTGGCAACAATGCAAAACGTTATGTTTGGCGTAAAAGCAACACAGCTCATCACCCTGAACACACCATCCCCACTGTCAAACATGGTGGTGGCAGCATCATGGTTTGGGCCTGCTTTTCTTCAGCAGGGACAGGGAAGATGGTTAAAATTGATGGGAAGATGGATGGAGCCAAATACAGGACCATTCTGGAAGAAAACCTGATGGAGTCTGCAAAAGACCTGAGACTGGGATGGAGATTTGTCTTCCAACAAGACAATGATCCAAAACATAAAGCAAAATCTACAATGGAATGGTTCAAACATAAACATATCCAGGTGTTAGAATGGCCAAGTCAAAGTCCAGACCTGAATCCAATCGAGAATCTGTGGAAAGAACTGAAAACTGCTGTTCACAAATGCTCTCCATCCAACCTCACTGAGCTCGAGCTGTTTTGCAAGGAGGAATGGGAAAAAATTTCAGTCTCTCGACGTGCAAAACTGATAGAGACATACCCCAAGCGACTTACAGCTGTAATCGCAGCAAAAGGTGGCGCTACAAAGTATTAAATTAAGGGGGCTGACTAATTTTGCACGCCCAATTTTTCAGTTTTTGATTTGTTAAAAAAGTTTGAAATATCCAATAAATGTCGTTCCACTTCATGATTGTGTCCCACTTGTTGTTGATTCTACACAAAAAAATACAGTTTTATATCTTTATGTTTGAAGCCTGAAATGTGGCAAAAGGTCGCAAAGTTCAAGGGGGCCGAATACTTTCGCAAGGCACTGTATGTGTATGTTTACATTGCCAAAGAAAAAAAAAATACAAAAAAAAATACAATGAGAAATGAACAGTAAAAATCACAAAGGTTTCAAAAACATAAAACATTTCAAATGTGCAAATAGTTGTAGTACAAATAGTGGGGGGGATATAAACAGATAAATATAGGTTGTATTTGCATTGTTGTTTGTGCTCCATTGGTTGTCCTGTTCTCATGGCAACGGGTCACAAATCTTGCTGCTGTGACTGCACACTGCGTTATATCGCCTAACGCATATGGGTTTATGATTTGTTTTCAAATTCGTTGTGGGTCTGTGTAATCTGAGAGAAATATGTCTCTCATAGGGTTATACATTTGGCAGGTTAGGAAGTGCAGCTCAGTTTCCACCTCATTTTTGTGGGCAGCACATAGCCTGTCTCTTTCTTTTTTCTCTTGAGAGCCAGGTCTGCCTTTGGCGGCCCCTCTCAATAGCAGGTCTATAATCACTGAGTGTGTACGTAGTCAAGGATTTTTTTTTTCTCTCTCTCTCTCTCTCTCTCTCTCTCTGCTCCTCCCTCTCTCTTTCTCTCAACTCTTTCTCTCCTCTCTCTCTCTCTCTCTCTCTCTCTGTCTGTCTGTCTGTCTGTCTGTCTGTCTGTCTGTCTGTCTGTCTGTCTGTCTGTCTGTCTGTCTGTCTGTCTGTCTGTCTGTCTGTCTGTCTGTCTGTCTGTCTGTCTGTCTGTCTGTCTGTCTGTCTGTCTGTCTGTCTGTCTGTCTGTCTGTCTGTATTTGCTCCTCCCTCTCTCCTCTCTGTCTGACTTTCTCCCCCGAAAAGCACTTTCTATCATCCATTTCAACGTCAAGCTGTTTTTTTAGTGGGCCTCATTATTTAGTATTGAGCTGTAAAATACCCTCTTCTCTTAGCTAAGTGTTCCCATACGTCCTAAAAGTAAGTGTGTGTGTGTGTGTGTGTGTGTGTGTGTACGTGTGTGTGTACGTGTATGTGTGTGGTCGCCTTGCTAAGTGTCCACAACCGCTCTGCCAAAGTAGTGCTAAAAGACTGAAGGCTCTCTACAACATCTGCTTAACTACAAACTCACAGAGTCATCAGCAGAACTAGAGCGAGAGACAGAGAGAGACAGAGAGAGAGAGAGAGAGAGAGAGACACAGAGAGAGACACAGAGAGAGAGAGAGACAGAGAGAGAGAGAGAGACACAGAGAGAGACACAGAGAGAGAGAGAGACAGAGAGACAGAGACAGGAGACACAGAGAGAGAGACAGAGAGAGAGAGAGAGAGAGAGAGACAGAGATGGAGACAGAGAGAGACAGAGAGACAGAGATGGAGACAGAGAGGAGTGAGAGAGAGATGGAGAGAGAGAGAGAGATGGAGAGAGAGGGGGAAGAGAGAGAGAGAGAGAGAGAGAGAGAGGAGAGAGAGAGAGTGACAGAGATGGAGAGAGGGACAGAGATGGAGAGATGGAGAGAGAGGGAGAGGAGAGATGTTTATTTCACTTTTGTATATTATCTACCTCACTTGCTTTGGCAATGTTAACACATGTTTCCCATGCCAATAAAGCCCCTTGAATTTAATTGAGAGAGGGAGAGGAGAGAGAGAGAGAGAGAAAGAGAGAGAATTACATTTTTGTTTTTGTTTATTTCACTTTTGTTTATTATCTATTTCACTTGCTTTGTCAATGTAAACTTATGTTTCCCATGCCAATAAAGCCCTTAAATTGAAATTGAATTGAGAGTAGTGAGTGGGTAGTGAGCTCATGGGCTCCTGAGTTCTTCTGCAAAAACAGAATTACAGTTGCAGAAATGTAGATAAACTAGAATTTTGCAACGATTTATCCAGGATACAAACCTCAACATTAAAACCTTCAATCCAAATCAAAATTCCAGACCTAAAACCTTTATTTTGGACATAATTACCTGAATATACAAGACAAAGGAGTTGATCGTGGACTACAGGAAAAGGCGGGCCGAAACAGACCCCCATTAACATCAACGGGGCTGTAGTGGAGGGGGTCGAGAGTTTCAAGTTCCTTGGTCTCCACATCACCAGCAAACTATCATGGTCCAATCACACCAAGACAGTTGTGAAGAGGGCACGACAAAACCTATTCCCCCTCAGGAGACTTGGCATGGGTCCTCAGATCCTCAAAAGGTTCTACAGCTGCACCATCGAGACTGGTTGCATCACTGCCTGGTATGTTAACTGCTCGGCATCTGACCGTATGGCGCTACAGAGGGTAGTGCGAACGGCCCAGTACATCACTGGGGCCAAGCTTCCTGCCATCCAGGACCTATATAATAGGTGGTATCAGAGGAAGGCCCATACAATTGTCAGACAATCACCCAAGTCATAGACTGTTTTCTCTGCTACCGCACGGCAAGTGGTACTGGGGCGCCAAGTCTAGGTCCAAAAGGCTCCTTAACAGCTTCTACCCCCAAGCCATCAGACTGCTGAACAGCTTCTACCCCCAAGCCATCAGACTGCTGAACAGCTTCTAACCCCAAGCCATCAGACTGCTGAACAGCTTCTACCCCCAAGCCATCAGACTGCTGAACAGCTTCTACCTCCAAGCCATCAGACTGCTGAACAGTTTCTACCTCCAAGCCATCAGACTGCTGAACAACTTCTACCCCCAAGCCATCAGACTGCTGAACAGCTTCTACCCCCAAGCCATCAGACTGCTGAACAACTTCTACCTCCAAGCCATCAGACTGCTGAACAACTTCTACCTCCAAGCCATCAGACTGCTGAACAACTTCTACCCCCAAGCCATCAGACTGCTGAACAGCTTCTACCCCCAAGCCATAAGACTGCTGAACATCCAATCAAATGGTTCACTGGACTATTACATTGCCCCCCCCCTCCATTTTGTTTTGTACACAGCTGCTACTTGCTGTTTATTATCATAGTGACTTCACCATTACCTACATGTACACAGTACCTCTAACCTGCACACTGACTCTGTACTGGTACCCCCTGTATATAGTCTCGCTATTGTTATGTTATCGTGTTGCTTTTTATTATTTTTTACTTTAGTTTATTTGGTAAATATTTTCTTGACTCTTCTTGAACTGCGCTGTAGGTTAAGGGCTTTTAAGTAAACATTTCACGGTAAGGTCTACACTTGTTGTATTCAAAACTGAGTGGGTAATATTCAGTCTGAAGATATTTCTGAAACCAAAAAAAAAATAAGACAATAATCTCTAGGTCACTTTGTTAAATAAAGCCAAGTAAATAAGTATACTAAGCTGCCATGCTGATAGGACAGAACAGACCTGGGGGCACCTTCAATTAGCACTGAAGGGTGAAGTCAGATGTGTGAAAACTCTTGAGCCCAACAATGGCAGGAGAGTTTCACAGCCCCTCCCACCCAACTGCAGAGGCCTTTGAAGCCCATAAGGCTTATCCCTGTCCAGAGGTCATTACAGTACAGTACCCCATGGATATTAAACATAACACTGCATGGAATAAGTACAAAAATAAGCTCCTCAATGACAATTCAGAGACACTGTTTGCTGACTGCTACAAAGAGGGAAATGTAAGCAACTTAATGTTCCACACAGACCATCCCCTGGCACACTACCCCTATGTCAAGAGAGAGGGTATTGGCCCAGGGTGGAAACTCAGAATACTAGACATTGTGTACAAGGTGTACAAGTCTGGGACAGTAATGGTGCAGGGACTCCTCATGCAGTTCCATCAGGGCGGGATCAAAGAGAGAGTGTACACAGCAGGAAAGAGTCTCTCTGTGTGACGACTCCCCCATCCTGAGTGATTCTCATCACACCTCTTAAAACTGTCCTGCCGAGGAGGAGAGTCACTCCCCAACAGCACTAAACACACCCAGGTCCCACAACTGCACTGCTTCTCCATCATTGAGAGGGATATATTCACAGTGCTGGAGAGAAACATGGTGGAGCTCAGAGAGAGATGTGGTGGAGCTCAGAGAGCTGGAGAGAGATGTGGTGGAGCTCAGAGAGCTGGAGAGAGACATGGTGGAGCTCAGAGAGCTGGAGAGAAACATGGTGGAGCTCAGAGAGCTGGAGAGAGATGTGGTGGAGCTCAGAGAGCTAGAGAGAGATGTGGTGGAGCTCAGAGAGCTGGAGAGAGCTGGAGAGAGACATGGTGGAGCTCAGAGAGCTGGAGAGAGACGTGGTGGAGCTCAGAGAGCTGGAGAGAGATGTGGTGGAGCTCAGAGAGCTGGAGAGAGATGTGGTGGAGCTCAGAGAGCTGGAGAGAGACATGGTGGAGCTCAGAGAGCTGGAGAGAAACATGGTGGAGCTCAGAGAGCTGGAGAGAGACATGGTGGAGCTCAGAGAGCTGGAGAGAAACATGGTGGACCTCAGAGAGCTGGAGAGAGACGTGGTGGAGCTCAGAGAGCTGGAGAGAGACATGGTGGAGCTCAGAGAGCTGGAGAGAGATGTGGTGGAGCTCAGAGAGCTGGAGAGAGATGTGGTGGAGCTCAGAGAGCTGGAGAGAGACGTGGTGGAGCTCAGAGAGCTGGAGAGAGACATGGTGGAGCTCAGAGAGCTGGAGAGAAACATGGTGGAGCTCAGAGAGCTGGAGAGAGATGTGGTGGAGCTCAGAGAGCTGGAGAGAGATGTGGTGGAGCTCAGAGAGCTGGAGAGAGATGTGGTGGAGCTCAGAGAGCTGGAGAGAGACATGGTGGAGCTCAGAGAGCTGGAGAGAAACATGGTGGAGCTCAGAGAGCTGGAGAGAGACGTGATGGAGCTCAGAGAGCTGGAGAGAGACGTGGTGGAGCTCAGAGAGCTGGAGAGAGATGTGGTGGAGCTCAGAGAGCTGGAGAGAGCTGGAGAGAGACATGGTGGAGCTCAGAGAGCTGGAGAGAGACGTGGTGGAGCTCAGAGAGCTGGAGAGAGACATGGTGGAGCTCAGAGAGCTGGAGAGAAACATGGTGGAGCTCAGAGAGCTGGAGAGAGACATGGTGGAGCTCAGAGAGCTGGAGAGAGATGTGGTGGAGCTCAGAGAGCTGGAGAGAGATGTGGTGGAGCTCAGAGAGCTGGAGAGAGCTGGAGAGAGACATGGTGGAGCTCAGAGAGCTGGAGAGAGACGTGGTGGAGCTCAGAGAGCTGGAGAGAGATGTGGTGGAGCTCAGAGAGCTGGAGACAGATGTGGTGGAGCTCAGAGAGCTGGAGAGAGACATGGTGGAGCTCAGAGAGCTGGAGAGAAACATGGTGGAGCTCAGAGAGCTGGAGAGAGACGTGATGGAGCTCAGAGAGCTGGAGAGAGACGTGGTGGAGCTCAGAGAGCTGGAGAGAGACATGGTGGAGCTCAGAGAGCTGGAGAGAGATGTGGTGGAGCTCAGAGAGCTGGAGAGAGATGTGGTGGAGCTCAGAGAGCTGGAGAGAGACATGGTGGAGCTCAGAGAGCTGGAGAGAAACATGGTGGAGCTCAGAGAGCTGGAGAGAGACGTGATGGAGCTCAGAGAGCTGGAGAGAGACGTGGTGGAGCTCAGAGAGCTGGAGAGAGATGTGGTGGAGCTCAGAGAGCTGGAGAGAGCTGGAGAGAGACATGGTGGAGCTCAGAGAGCTGGAGAGAGACGTGGTGGAGCTCAGAGAGCTGGAGAGAGACATGGTGGAGCTCAGAGAGCTGGAGAGAAACATGGTGGAGCTCAGAGAGCTGGAGAGAGACATGGTGGAGCTCAGAGAGCTGGAGAGAGATGTGGTGGAGCTCAGAGAGCTGGAGAGAGATGTGGTGGAGCTCAGAGAGCTGGAGAGAGCTGGAGAGAGACATGGTGGAGCTCAGAGAGCTGGAGAGAGACGTGGTGGAGCTCAGAGAGCTGGAGAGAGATGTGGTGGAGCTCAGAGAGCTGGAGAGAGATGTGGTGGAGCTCAGAGAGCTGGAGAGAGACATGGTGGAGCTCAGAGAGCTGGAGAGAAACATGGTGGAGCTCAGAGAGCTGGAGAGAGACGTGATGGAGCTCAGAGAGCTGGAGAGAGACGTGGTGGAGCTCAGAGAGCTGGAGAGAGACATGGTGGAGCTCAGAGAGCTGGAGAGAGATGTGGTGGAGCTCAGAGAGCTGGAGAGAGCTGGAGAGAGACATGGTGGAGCTCAGAGAGCTGGAGAGAGACATGGTGGAGCTCAGAGAGCTGGAGAGAGACGTGATGGAGCTCAGAGAGCTGGAGAGAGACGTGGTGGAGCTCAGAGAGCTGGAGAGAGATGTGGTGGAGCTCAGAGAGCTGGAGAGAGATGTGGTGGAGCTCAGAGAGCTGGAGAGAGACGTGGTGGAGCTCAGGGAGCTGGAGAGAGACGTGGTGGAGCTCAGAGAGCTGGAGAGAGACGTGGTGGAGCTCAGAGAGCTGGAGAGAGACGTGGTGGAGCTCAGAGAGCTGGAGAGAGACGTGATGGAGCTCAGAGAGCTGGAGAGAGACGTGGTGGAGCTCAGAGAGCTGGAGAGAGACATGGTGGAGCTCAGAGAGCTGGAGAGAGACGTGATGGAGCTCAGAGAGCTGGAGAGAGACGTGGTGGAGCTCAGAGAGCTGGAGAGAGACATGGTGGAGCTCAGAGAGCTGGAGAGAGATGTGGTGGAGCTCAGAGAGAGATGTGGTGGAGCTCAGAGAGAGACGTTGTGGAGCTCAGAGAGAGACGTGGTGGAGCTCAGAGAGAGACGTGGTGGAGCTCAGAGAGCTGGAGAGAGACATGGTGGAGCTCAGAGAGACGTGGTGGAGCTCAGAGAGAAGTGGTGGAGCTCAGAGAGCTGGAGAGAGACATGGTGGAGCTCAGAGAGACATGGTGGAGCTCAGAGAGACATGGTGAAGCTCAGAGAGACCTGGTGGAGTTCAGAGAGACATGGTGGAGCTCAGAGAGACATGGTGGAATTCAGAGAGACATGGTGAAGCTCAGAGAGACATGGTGGAGTTCAGAGAGACGTGGTGGAGCTCAGAGAGATGTGGTGAAGCTCAGAGAGCTGGAGAGATACATGGCGGAGCTCAGAGAGCTGGAGAGAGACATGGTGGAGCTCAGAGAGTTGGAGAGAGACGTGGTGGATGTCAGAGAGCTGGAGAGAGACATGGTGGAGCTCATAGAGCTGGAGAGAGACATGGTGGAGCTCAGAGAGTTGGAGAGAGACATGGTGGAGCTTAGAGAGTTGGAGAGAGACATGGTGGAGCCCAGAGAGCTGGAGAGAGACATGGTGGAGCTCAGAGAGAGACGTGGTGGAGCTCAGAGAGCTGGAGAGAGACATGGTGGAGCTCAGAGAGACGTGGTGGAGCTCAGAGAGCTGGAGAGAGACGTGGTGGAGCTCAGGGAGCTGGAGAGAGACGTGGTGGAGCTCAGAGAGCTGGAGAGAGACGTGGTGGAGCTCAGAGAGCTGGAGAGAGACGTGGTGGAGCTCAGAGAGCTGGAGAGAGACATGGTGGAGCTCAGAGAGACGTCGTGGAGCTCATAGCTGGAGAGAGACGTGGTGGAGCTCAGCGAGCTGGAGAGAGACGTGGTGGAGCTCAGAGACCTGGAGAGAGACATGTTGGAGCTCAGAGAGCTGGAGATATACATGGTGGAGCTCAGAGAGACATGGTGGAGCTCAGAGAGATGTGGTGGAGCTCAGAGAGCTGGAGAGAGACATGGTGGAGCTCAGAGAGTTGGAGAGAGACGTGGTGGAGCTCAGAGAGCTGGAGAGAGACATGGTGGAGCTTAGAGAGCTGGAGAGAGACATGGTGGAGCTCAGAGAGCTGGAGAGAGATGTGGTGGAGCTCAGAGAGCTGGAGAGAGCTGGAGAGAGACATGGTGGAGCTCAGAGAGCTGGAGAGAGACGTGGTGGAGCTCAGAGAGCTGGAGAGAGACATGGTGGAGCTCAGAGTGCTGGAGAGAGATGTGGTGGAGCTCAGAGAGCTGGAGAGAGACGTGGTGGAGCTCAGAGAGCTGGAGAGAGACGTGGTGGATCTCAGCGAGCTGGAGAGAGATGTGGTGGAGCTCAGAGAGCTGGAGAGAGACATGGTGGAGCTCAGAGAGCTGGAGATATACATGGTGGAGCTCAGAGAGAGATGTGGTGGAGCTCAGAGAGAGACGTTGTGGAGCTCAGAGAGAGACGTGGTGGAGCTCAGAGAGAGACGTGGTGGAGCTCAGAGAGCTGGAGAGAGACATGGTGGAGCTCAGAGAGACGTGGTGGAGCTCAGAGAGAAGTGGTGGAGCTCAGAGAGCTGGAGAGAGACATGGTGGAGCTCAGAGAGACATGGTGGAGCTCAGAGAGACATGGTGAAGCTCAGAGAGACATGGTGGAGTTCAGAGAGACATGGTGGAGCTCAGAGAGACATGGTGGAATTCAGAGAGACATGGTGAAGCTCAGAGAGACATGGTGGAGTTCAGAGAGACGTGGTGGAGCTCAGAGAGATGTGGTGAAGCTCAGAGAGCTGGAGAGATACATGGCGGAGCTCAGAGAGCTGGAGAGAGACATGGTGGAGCTCAGAGAGTTGGAGAGAGACGTGGTGGATGTCAGAGAGCTGGAGAGAGACATGGTGGAGCTCATAGAGCTGGAGAGAGACATGGTGGAGCTCAGAGAGTTGGAGAGAGACATGGTGGAGCTTAGAGAGTTGGAGAGAGACATGGTGGAGCCCAGAGAGCTGGAGAGAGACATGGTGGAGCTCAGAGAGAGACGTGGTGGAGCTCAGAGAGCTGGAGAGAGACATGGTGGAGCTCAGAGAGACGTGGTGGAGCTCAGAGAGCTGGAGAGAGACGTGGTGGAGCTCAGGGAGCTGGAGAGAGACGTGGTGGAGCTCAGAGAGCTGGAGAGAGACGTGGTGGAGCTCAGAGAGCTGGAGAGAGACGTGGTGGAGCTCAGAGAGCTGGAGAGAGACATGGTGGAGCTCAGAGAGCTGGAGAGAGACGTCGTGGAGCTCATAGCTGGAGAGAGACGTGGTGGAGCTCAGCGAGCTGGAGAGAGACGTGGTGGAGCTCAGAGACCTGGAGAGAGACATGTTGGAGCTCAGAGAGCTGGAGATATACATGGTGGAGCTCAGAGAGACATGGTGGAGCTCAGAGAGATGTGGTGGAGCTCAGAGAGCTGGAGAGAGACATGGTGGAGCTCAGAGAGTTGGAGAGAGACGTGGTGGAGCTCAGAGAGCTGGAGAGAGACATGGTGGAGCTTAGAGAGCTGGAGAGAGACATGGTGGAGCTCAGAGAGCTGGAGAGAGACATGGTGGAGCTCGGAGAGTTGGAGAGAGACATGGTGGAGCTCAGAGAGCTGGAGAGAGACATGGTGGAGCTCAGAGAGTTGGAGAGAGACGTGGTGGAGCTCAGAGAGCTGGAGAGAGACATGGTGGAGCTCAGAGAGCTGGAGAGAGACGTGGTGGAGCTCAGAGAGCTGGAGAGAGACATGGTGGAGCTCAGAGAGCTGGAGAGAGATGTGGTGGAGCTCAGAGAGACGTGGTGGAGCTCAGAGAGCTGGAGAGAGATGTGGTGGAGCTCAGAGAGCTGGAGAGAGACATGGTGGAGCTCAGAGAGCTGGAGAGAAACATGGTGGAGCTCAGAGAGCTGGAGAGAGATGTGGTGGAGCCCAGAGAGCTGGAGAGAGATGTGGTGGAGCTCAGAGAGCTGGAGAGAGCTGGAGAGACATGGTGGAGCTCAGAGAGCTGGAGAGAGACGTGGTGGAGCTCAGAGAGCTGGAGAGAGATGTGTTGGAGCTCAGAGAGCTGGAGAGAGCTGGAGAGAGACATGATGGAGCTCAGAGAGCTGGAGAGAGACGTGGTGGAGCTCAGAGAGCTGGAGAGAGACATGGTGGAGCTCAGAGAGCTGAAGAGAGATGTGGTGAAGCTCAGAGAGCTGGAGAGTGATGTGGTGGAGCTCAGAGAGCTGGAGAGAGCTGGAGAGAGACATGGTGGAGCTCAGAGAGCTGGAGAGAGACATGGTGGAGCTCAGAGAGCTGGCGAGAGACATGGTGGAGCTCAGAGAGCTGGAGAGAGATGTGGTGGAGCTCAGAGAGCTGGAGAGAGACATGGTGGAGCTCAGAGAGCTGGAGAGAGACATGGTGGAGCTCAGGGAGCTGGAGAGAGACGTGGTGGAGCTCAGAGAGCTGGAGAGAGACGTGGTGGAGCTCAGAGAGCTGGAGAGAGACATGGTGGAGCTCAGAGAGCTGGAGAGAGACGTGGTGGAGCTCAGAGCTGGAGAGAGACGTGGTGGAGCTCAGCGAGCTGGAGAGAGACGTGGTGGAGCTCAGCGAGCTGGAGAGAGACGTGGTGGAGCTCAGAGAACTGGAGAGAGACATGGTGGAGCTCAGAGAGCTGGAGAGATACATGGCGGAGCTCAGAGAGCTGGAGAGAGACATGGTGGAGCTCAGAGAGACATGGTGGAGTTCAGAGAGACGTGGTGGAGCTCAGAGAGCTGGAGAGAGACATGGTGGAGCTCAGAGAGACATGGTGGAGTTCAGAGAGACGTGGTGGAGCTCAGAGAGCTGGAGAGAGACATGGTGGAGCTCAGAGAGTTGGAGAGAGACGTGGTGGAGCTCATAGAGCTGGATAGAGACATGGTGGAGCTCAGAGAGTTGGAGAGAGACGTGGTGGAGCTCAGAGAGCTGGAGAGAGACATGGTGGAGCTCAGAGAGCTGGAGAGAGATGTGGTGGAGCTCAGAGAGACGTGGTGGAGCTCAGAGAGCTGGAGAGAGATGTGGTGGAGCTCAGAGAGCTGGAGAGAGACATGGTGGAGCTCAGAGAGCTGGAGAGAAACATGGTGGAGCTCAGAGAGCTGGAGAGAGATGTGGTGGAGCCCAGAGAGCTGGAGAGAGATGTGGTGGAGCTCAGAGAGCTGGAGAGAGCTGGAGAGAGACATGGTGGAGCTCAGAGAGCTGGAGAGAGACATGGTGGAGCTCAGAGAGCTGGAGAGAGACGTGGTGGAGCTCAGAGAGCTGGAGAGAGACATGGTGGAGCTCAGAGAGCTGAAGAGAGATGTGGTGAAGCTCAGAGAGCTGGAGAGTGATGTGGTGGAGCTCAGAGAGCTGGAGAGAGCTGGAGAGAGACATGGTGGAGCTCAGAGAGCTGGAGAGAGACGTGGTGGAGCTCAGAGAGCTGGCGAGAGACATGGTGGAGCTCAGAGAGCTGGAGAGAGATGTGGTGGAGCTCAGAGAGCTGGAGAGAGACATGGTGGAGCTCAGGGAGCTGGAGAGAGACGTGGTGGAGCTCAGAGAGCTGGAGAGAGACATGGTGGAGCTCAGAGAGCTGGAGAGATACATGGCGGAGCTCAGAGAGCTGGAGAGAGACATGGTGGAGCTCAGAGAGACATGGTGGAGTTCAGAGAGACGTGGTGGAGCTCAGAGAGCTGGAGAGAGACATGGTGGAGCTCAGAGAGACATGGTGGAGTTCAGAGAGACGTGGTGGAGCTCAGAGAGCTGGAGAGAGACATGGTGGAGCTCAGAGAGTTGGAGAGAGACGTGGTGGAGCTCATAGAGCTGGAGAGAGACATGGTGGAGCTCAGAGAGTTGGAGAGAGACATGGTGGAGCTCAGAGAGAGATGTGGTGGAGCTCAGAGAGAGACGTTGTGGAGCTCAGAGAGAGACGTGGTGGAGCTCAGAGAGACACGTGGTGGAGCTCAGAGAGCTGGAGAGAGACATGGTGGAGCTCAGAGAGATGTGGTGGAGCTCAGAGAGAAGTGGTGGAGCTCAGAGAGCTGGAGAGAGACATGGTGGAGCTCAGAGAGACATGGTGAAGCTCAGAGAGACATGGTGGAGTTCAGAGAGACGTGGTGGAGCTCAGAGAGACGTGGTGGAGCTCAGAGAGATGTGGTGAAGCTCAGAGAGCTGGAGAGATACATGGCGGAGCTCAGAGAGCTGGAGAGAGACATGGTGGAGCTCAGAGAGACATGGTGGAGTTCAGAGAGACGTGGTGGAGCTCAGAGAGCTGGAGAGAGACATGGTGGAGCTCAGAGAGTTGGAGAGAGACGTGGTGGAGCTCATAGAGCTGGATAGAGACATGGTGGAGCTCAGAGAGTTGGAGAGAGACGTGGTGGAGCTCAGAGAGCTGGAGAGAGACATGGTGGAGCTCAGAGAGCTGGAGAGAGATGTGGTGGAGCTCAGAGAGACGTGGTGGAGCTCAGAGAGCTGGAGAGAGATGTGGTGGAGCTCAGAGAGCTGGAGAGAGACATGGTGGAGCTCAGAGAGCTGGAGAGAAACATGGTGGAGCTCAGAGAGCTGGAGAGAGATGTGGTGGAGCCCAGAGAGCTGGAGAGAGATGTGGTGGAGCTCAGAGAGCTGGAGAGAGCTGGAGAGAGACATGGTGGAGCTCAGAGAGCTGGAGAGAGACGTGGTGGAGCTCAGAGAGCTGGAGAGAGATGTGGTGGAGCTCAGAGAGCTGGAGAGAGCTGGAGAGAGACATGATGGAGCTCAGAGAGCTGGAGAGAGACGTGGTGGAGCTCAGAGAGCTGGAGAGAGACATGGTGGAGCTCAGAGAGCTGAAGAGAGATGTGGTGAAGCTCAGAGAGCTGGAGAGTGATGTGGTGGAGCTCAGAGAGCTGGAGAGAGCTGGAGAGAGACATGGTGGAGCTCAGAGAGCTGGAGAGAGACGTGGTGGAGCTCAGAGAGCTGGCGAGAGACATGGTGGAGCTCAGAGAGCTGGAGAGAGATGTGGTGGAGCTCAGAGAGCTGGAGAGAGACATGGTGGAGCTCAGGGAGCTGGAGAGAGACGTGGTGGAGCTCAGAGAGCTGGAGAGAGACGTGGTGGAGCTCAGAGAGCTGGAGAGAGACATGGTGGAGCTCAGAGAGCTGGAGAGATACATGGCGGAGCTCAGAGAGCTGGAGAGAGACATGGTGGAGCTCAGAGAGACATGGTGGAGTTCAGAGAGACGTGGTGGAGCTCAGAGAGCTGGAGAGAGACATGGTGGAGCTCAGAGAGACATGGTGGAGTTCAGAGAGACGTGGTGGAGCTCAGAGAGCTGGAGAGAGACATGGTGGAGCTCAGAGAGTTGGAGAGAGACGTGGTGGAGCTCATAGAGCTGGAGAGAGACATGGTGGAGCTCAGAGAGTTGGAGAGAGACATGGTGGAGCTCAGAGAGAGATGTGGTGGAGCTCAGAGAGAGACGTTGTGGAGCTCAGAGAGAGACGTGGTGGAGCTCAGAGAGACACGTGGTGGAGCTCAGAGAGCTGGAGAGAGACATGGTGGAGCTCAGAGAGATGTGGTGGAGCTCAGAGAGAAGTGGTGGAGCTCAGAGAGCTGGAGAGAGACATGGTGGAGCTCAGAGAGACATGGTGAAGCTCAGAGAGACATGGTGGAGTTCAGAGAGACGTGGTGGAGCTCAGAGAGACGTGGTGGAGCTCAGAGAGATGTGGTGAAGCTCAGAGAGCTGGATAGATACATGGCGGAGCTCAGAGAGCTGGAGAGAGACATGGTGGAGCTCAGAGAGACATGGTGGAGTTCAGAGAGACGTGGTGGAGCTCAGAGAGCTGGAGAGAGACATGGTGGAGCTCAGAGAGTTGGAGAGAGACGTGGTGGATGTCAGAGAGCTGGAGAGAGACATGGTGGAGCTCATAGAGCTGGAGAGAGACATGGTGGAGCTCAGAGAGTTGGAGAGAGACATGGTGGAGCTCAGAGAGTTGGAGAGAGACATGTTGGAGCTCAGAGAGTTTGAGAGAGACGTGGTGGAGCCCAGAGAGCTGGAGAGAGACATGGTGGAGCTCAGAGAGAGATGTGGTGGAGCTCAGAGAGAGACGTTGTGGAGCTCAGAGAGAGACGTGGTGGAGCTCAGAGAGAGACGTGGTGGAGCTCAGAGAGCTGGAGAGAGACATGGTGGAGCTCAGAGAGACGTGGTGGAGCTCAGAGAGAAGTGGTGGAGCTCAGAGTGCTGGAGAGAGACATGGTGGAGCTCAGAGAGACATGGTGGAGCTCAGAGAGACATGGTGAAGCTCAGAGAGACATGGTCGAGTTCAGAGAGACGTGGTGGAGCTCAGAGAGACATGGTGGAATTCAGAGAGACATGGTGAAGCTCTGAGAGACGTGGTGGAGTTCAGAGAGACATGGTGAAGCTCTGAGAGACGTGGTGGAGTTCAGAGAGACATGGTGAAGCTCTGAGAGACGTGGTGGAGCTCAGAGAGACATGGTGGAGCTCAGAGAGGTATTCCACACAATCCAGACAGAACAAATCCATAAAACAGACCAGCAACAACAACACCCCCCAACAAGACCCGGAGGGCAGAATGTGGAGATGGACGGCCGTCTGAGAGAGTTTGCTGCTCTGAATTAAAGAGGCACACTGAAGGACAAGGTCAGAAGGCTGAGGTGTGACAGAGAGCACGACACTCGCCCAGACAAGACAGCAGAACAGCCCATCTCAGACCCGGACCACAACCTCAACACCACAATGTGACAGACAACACAGGACCCACCAACCCAACAGACCCCACCCCCTCCTAACAGACCCCATCCCCTCCCAACAGACCCCACCCCCTCCTAACAGCCCACCTCAGACCAGGACCACAACCTCAATACCACAATGGGACAGATAACACAGGACCCACCAACCCAACAGACCCCACCCCTCCTAACAGACCCCACCCCCTCTTAACAGACCCCACCCCCTCCTAACAGCCCCCACCCCCTCCTTACAGACCCCACCCCCTCCTAACAGACCCCACCCCCCCCAACAGACCCCACCCCCTCCTAACAGACCCCTGATTACCAACAACGACGAGACGGCCTACAGGGAGGAGGTGAGGGCCCTCGGAGTGTGGTGTCAGGAAAATAACCTCACACTCAACGTCAACAAAACTAAGGAGATGATTGTGGACTTCAGGAAACAGCAGAGGGAACACCCCCCCATCCACATCGATGGAACAGTAGTGGAGAGGGTAGCAAGTTTTAAGTTCCTCGGCATACACATCACAGACAAACTGAATTGGTCCACTCACACAGACAGCATCGTGAGGAAGGCGCAGCAGCGCCTCTTCAACCTCAGGAGGCTGAAGAAATTCGGCTTGTCACCAAAAGCACTCACAAACTTCTACAGATGCACAATCGAGAGCATCCTGGCGGGCTGTATCACCGCCTGGTATGGCAACTGCACCGCCCTCAACCGTAAGGCTCTCCAGAGGGTAGTGAGGTCTGCACAACGCATCACCGGGGGCAAACTACCTGCCCTCCAGGACACCTACACCACCCGATGCTACAGGAAGGCCATAAAGATCATCAAGGACATCAACCACCCGAGCCACTGCCTGTTCACCCCGCTGCCATCCAGAAGGCGAGGTCAGTACAGGTGCATCAAAGCTGGGACCGAGAGACTGAAAAACAGCTTCTATCTCAAGGCCATCAGACTGTTAAACAGCCACCACTAACATTGAGTGGCTACTGCCAACACACTGTCAATGACACTGACTCTACTCCAGCCACTTTAATCATGGGAATTGATGGGAAATGATGTAAATATATCACTAGCCACTTTAAACAATGCTACCTTATATAATGTTACTTACCCTACATTGTTCATCTCATATGCATACGTTGATACTGTACTCTATATCATCGACTGCATCCTTATGTAATACATGTATCACTAGCCACTTTAACTATGCCACTTGGTTTACATACTTATCTCATATGTATATACTGTACTCGATATCATCTACTGTATCTTGCCTATGCTGCTCTGTACCATCACTCATTCATATATCCTTATGTACATATTCTTTATCCCCTTACACTGTGTATGACAGTAGTTTTTTTTGGAATTGTTAGTTAGATTACTTGCTCGTTATTACTGCATTGTCGGAACTAGAAGCACAAGCATTTCGCTACACTCGCATTAACATCTGCTAACCATGTGTATGTGACAAATAAAATTTGATTTGATTTGATTTGACTGCGGCAAGGACCTCAACATGACAGCAGGACATATACCCAGACTGTGAGCAGAGCAACAGGCCCAACCCCCACTATTACACCTGCCCAAGCCCCATCCTGTGACCAAACAGGTAGGTATCCGATTCTCAACATGCTCTGCTTACTCCTACTGTGACGGTCTGATCATAAACCACAAAACAACACACTATGGAACACAAAGCTTTTACTATCTCATCCTGGAATATACAAGGTCTGAGGTCAACTGCCTTTGGCCTAAAGAGCAGGAACCCAGACTTCATCAAAGAAATTGGAAATACAGACATTGTCATCCTACAAGAAACATGGTATAAAGGAGACGTGTTGCCCTCTAGGTTACAGAGAGCTGGTATTCCCATCCACCGAACTACCAGGTGTGAAACAGGGAACATTTTACATCAAGCTAGACATTAAAATGGAAATGATCTCAACAGAGAAAATTGTCCTCATCTGTTCTACCTATATCTCCCGAAAATAATCCCCATACTTTAACGATGACAGCTTCTCCATCCTAGAGATCAACGATTTCCAGGCCCAGTGACGTACTAGTTTGTGGCGACCTAAATGCCAGAACTGGACAAGAACCTGACACCCTCAGCACACATGGAGACAAACACCTACCTGAAGGTGACAGCATTCCTTCCCCCATATAACCCCCAAATATAAATACGAAAGCATAACCAACAAAAAAAATGGGCCACAACTCCTGCAGCTCTGTTTGAAGCTGGGTATGTCCATAGTCATTGGTAGGCTTCGAGGGGACTCCTACGGTAGGTACATCTATAGCTCATCTCTTGACAGTAGTACTGTAGACTACTTTATCACTGACCTCAACCCAGAGTCTCTTAGAGTGTTCAGTCAGTTCACTGACACACGTCAAAGCCAAAGGAACTGCACAATATTAAGAAATGCTATAGATGGAGGTACCCTATCAGATCACAGCAAAATCACACTCTACTTCAACAGAGCAATACTCAATCGAGGCATCAAAAAAAAAACTGAATAATACTAAGAAATGTTGTAGATGGAAGGAAGAAAAATTTACCAAAAAACAAGTAGACAACAACAAATTCAATCCCTTCTAGACAATTACAAAAGATTGAAAAGTGAAAAGTGTAAAACCTAAACAGTATTTGACCTCTCAACTTCCCTATCGAATCTAAAAATGTCAAGCAGACAACCTAAGAAAATGATCAACAATGACAGATTGTAACGTCTCTCCTCTTCGTCTGATGATGAGGAATAGGAATCATCGGACCAACACGCAGCATTGTAAGTGTTCAGAGTAAATTTAATTAAATAAACTGAATGACAACAACAACAACAACAACAACAACAACAAAGAGCGTGAACGACAGGAAACAACTACCCACAAACTCAGGTGGGAACAGGCTACCTAAGTCAATCAGAGACAACGATTGACAGCTGCCTCTGATTGGGAACCATACCAGGCCAAACACATAGAAATACAACACACAGAACACAACATAGAATGTAGAACACAGAATGCACACCCCAACTCACGCCCTGACCAAACCAAAATAGAGACATAAAAAAAGGAACTAAGGTCGTCACCCAAATGGTTTGATGAAGAATGCAAAAATGTAAGAATCTAAGAAGGAACAGCACGTCAGAAATCAGCTCATGGTAATTGAAGAATCCAAAAAATCAAAATACCTGACCACTGTGACTGACCCAAAATAATTGACTATGTACAGACTCAGTGAGCATAGCCTTGCTATTGAGAAAGACCGCCGTAGACAGACATGGCTCTCAAGAGAAGACATGCTATGTGCTCACTGCCCACAAAATGAGGTGGAAACTGAGCTGCACTTCCTAACCTCCTGCCAAATATGTGACCATATTAGAGACACATATTTCCTTCAGATTACATGGACACATAAACAATTAAAAAACAAACCCAATACTAATAAACTCCCATATCTACTGGGTGAAATTCCACAGTGTGACATCACAGCAGCAAGATTTGTGACCTGTTGCCACAAGAAAAGGTCAACCAGTGAAGAACAAACACCATCGTAAATTCAATCTACATTTTTGTTCATTTATTTTCCATTTTGTACTTTAACTATTTCAACATTTGAAATGTCTTTATTCTTTTGGAACTTTTGTGAGTGTAATGTTTACTGTTAATTTGTATTGTTCCTTGCACTTTTGTTTGTTGTCTATTTCACTTGCTTTGGCAATATAAACATATGTTTCCCATGCCAATAAAGCCCTTAAATTGAAATTGAATTCAATTGAGAGACGGAGAGAAAGAGAGAGAGAGAGAGAAAGAGAGAGAGAGAAAGAGAGAGAGGAAGGAAAAGAGACGAATAATCTCTCTCTCTCCCTTTCTCTCCCCTTCTCTCTCTCCCCCTCCCTCTCTCCCACTCCCCTCTCTCTCTCCCACTCCCCTCTCTCTCCTCTCCCTTTCTCTCCCCTTCTCTCTCTCCCCCTCCCTCTCTCCCACTCCCCTCTCTTTCTCCCACTCCCCTCTCTTTCTCCCACCCCCTCTCTCTCCTCTCTTACACTCCCCCCACTCTCCCACTCCCCCTCTCTCCCCTCCCTCACCCCCCCTCTCCCTCACCCCTCTCTCCTCCCTCTCTCTCCTCTCTCTTCCACTCCACACTCTCTCCTCTCTCTCCCACTCCCCCTTCTCTCTCCCACTCCCCCTATCTCCCACTCCCCCTCTCTCCCCTCCCTCACCCCTCTCTCTCCCTCACCCCTCTCTCTCTCCTCTCTCTCCTTCACCCCTCTCTCTCCTCTCTCCCCACTCCCCTCTCTCTCTCCTCTCTCCCCTCCACTCTCTCTCTATCCCACACCCCTCTCTCTCCCACTCCCCTCTCTCTTCTCTCTCTCCCACTCCCCTCTCTCTCTCTCCCACTCTCCCCTCTCTCTCCTCTCTCTCCCACTCCACTCTCTCTATTCCGCACCTCTCTCTCCCACTCCACTCTCTCCCTCTTCTCTCTCCCACTCCCCCTCTCTCTCCTCTCTCCTCTCTCTCCCACTCTCCACTCTCTCTTCTCTCTTTCCCTCTTTCTTTTTCCTCTCTCTCCATCCCTTTAATTCTGCCCTTCTCTCCTCCCTTTCCCCCTTTCTCTCTCCTCCCTTTCCCCCTTTCTCTCTCTCCTCCCTTTCCCTTTCCCCCCTCTCTCTCCCCATCTATTCACAGTGCTGTGGTTCTATACAAGGTTACTCCATTAGCCAGCAGGATAGGAACAATGGGAAACTGCGTCAAGCAGGTGGTGCTTTCTGAGTTGAACAGAAGAGACTGTGTGTGTGTGTGTGTGTGTGTGTGTGTGTGTGTGTGTGTGTGTGTGTGTGTGTGTGTGTGTGCAGCAATGGTACTCATTGGAGTTATAGTACTAGCTTTCTGAATGGACAGACTGGGTGAGTGAATGGTGGATTAGCAGAGCTGCTGTTTTCTTACTGTATAGAGTTATTTTCCATTTCAAATGACCATTGAACAAACAATATAATAAATACATGATAAAAACAATTATACAGACTGTAGATTTATTGGAAGGTTTAGTTTAAAAAAAAATGTAAACCAACATGGTGGACTGTTTGAAATTTCATTGAAATAACCAGAAAAACCACATGATTTCACATGTTGAAAATCAAATGATTTTCCTTTACACATACCTTTACACATGTTTTGTGAAATCATCTGAAACCTGAAAAGTGTTTTTTTTTTTAAAACATTTCACAACATGAACAATGTGGATTTTCTGATCTGAAATAAATGTGTGTTTATAGTTGTGTTTTTTTGTTGTTGATCACAAACTTTCACATTTAGATTATTTTTGTTGAACTAGTTTAAATTGTTTACATGATAAAACCGTCAGAACATCTTCGACAATTTTTTATATTTTTATATTTTTTATTTCCTGCTTCGCCACAAGGGTCTGTGGGAGATTTATTGGCAAGAGTTCAATTATACACTTTTGATAGAAAGTTGCCAAGGATCCAAGTCAGTAATTGTGATACTGACAACACCAACTAAAAAGAATCAGTACTCAGGGACACTTGACATGAAGGCCTAGAATCAATTGGATCAAGCATAAACATGCGAAAGCATAGCGGGTGTGTTGGTTGTGTCGGAGGTGGAACTGCGTTAGCGCTATCAAATCAGTGAGTATGTAGCCACTGTCTCAATACTGGAACTCACTCATTTACATGTCTAATATCCAGAGTGATTAACAGTGCATTCAACTAAGGTTGTGGTGGGGTGCGTACTGGCGGCAGAGAAGTCAGGCGCAGGAGAGCAAAAACTGATTTACAATGGCGCAGTTTAATAAACAAAAACCACCGTTAACAGAACAATAAATCAATGGGTAAACAAAACCCATTACACACCGGCATAACGTGCACAAGCACTACAATAACAAGGACATGGGGGGAGAAACAGAGGGTTAAATACACAGGATGTAATGATGGAATTGAAACCAGGTGTGTGGGAAGACAAGACAAAACAAATGGAAAATGAAAGGTGGATCGGCGATGGCTAGAAGACCGGTGAATGTCGCCCGAACAAGGACAGGGAAATGACCATACAAAGGTAGATAAACAACAACATACCACAGTCATAATAAGTATACATTTTCTGTAACTGTTAGTGAGAATGCGATTGCTATTGCTAATGCTATTGCTATTGTTATTGCTACTTGCAAATGTATGAAAGTATTTTATAC
This sequence comes from Oncorhynchus tshawytscha, assembly GCF_018296145.1. Taxonomy (NCBI): domain Eukaryota; kingdom Metazoa; phylum Chordata; class Actinopteri; order Salmoniformes; family Salmonidae; genus Oncorhynchus; species Oncorhynchus tshawytscha. Next base: position 48,264,895 of record NC_056461.1, on the reverse strand, counting down.
TTGTATTTAGTCGTTTATTTTGATACGTTGACCTTTATGGTATTTTGTCATTGTTATTTGTAAATTCTATTTTTTATTTTTTTTGCCCATCCCTGGGTGAAGACAATGTGCTGATGGTGGCTAATTAGCATATTTGGGGGTTTAAAATATGTTGTATTTGTGCCAACCATCAGTGGAAATGTTGTACCAGTTTAAGCTTATCATTAAGTTGCAGAGGTTGAACACCTCTTTTGCCATTGTCACTCCACTGTTAAGACTTTTCCAGTAGACTTTTCCAGTATTTTCCAGTAGCTTAAATGGCAGCTAGTTCACAGGAAGTTTATATTTGATTTTCAATAACTTAATGCCAACTAGTTACAAGTGAAAGTACAATTACAAGTAATGTACTGTAGCTAATCCATCATACTCACTGGCCTGATAGTCTGGTAGGAAAGGGAGTATTACAATGACATGGTGACTAGCTATAAGTGAAATACATTATGGTTCTCATGGATTTATGTCAGGTTTAGTAGCAGTGTTTTTTCTGCTGTTTCAAGCAGACACGCTTTTTTCTTGAAGCTAGTCGAAGATCTGTAGATGAAGTCTGAGCCCCTTCTTCGGTGATTGGACAACAGTAGGGATTCTTTGGCTTCCCGAGCGGCGCAGTGGTCTAAGGCATTGTATCGCAGTGCTAGCTGTGCCACTAGAGAGCCTGGTTAGAGTCCGGGCTCTGTCGCAGCTGGCCACGACTGGGAGACACATGGGGTGGCGCACAATTGGCCCAGAGTCATCTGGATTAGGGGATTAGGGGTGTGGCTGGCAGGAATGTTCTTCATACCAATTATTTTAATGCAATTTTTTTCCGCTTGATAATTTCTGCACTGAACATCATGTGACATTACGTGACTAAGAACTCCTTGGCAAAAAAAACGCCTAAATTAATTATAGGATTCTTGAGTGAGATTAGATTAACGTGGACTATTTTGAGAAAGCGAACAGCACCAGTCAAAAATGTGGACACATCCAGGGTTTTCATTTATGTTTAACTCCACATGCAGAGATCAAAAAATCAGAAATTTGGACTCATCAGACCAAAGAACAGATTTCCACCGGTCTAATGTCCATTGCTCTTGTTTCTTGGCCCAAGCTAGTCTCTTCTTCATATTGGTGTCCTTTAGTAGTGGTTTCTTTGCATCAATTTGAACATGACGGCCTGATTCACCCAGTCTCCTCTGAACAGTTGATGTTGAGATGTGTCTGTGAAACATTTATTTGGGTTGCAATTTCTGAGGTTGGTAACTGTAATGAACTTATCCTCTGCAGCAGAGGTAACTCTGGGTCTTCCTTTCCTGTGGCGGTCCTCATGAGAGACAGTTAACTCTAATGAACTTATCCTCTGCAGCAGAGGTAACTCTGGGTCTTCCTTTCCTGTGACGGTCCTCATGAGAGGAAGTTTCATCATAACGCTTGATGGTTTATGCGACTCAGTTTAGAAAAATGTTTAAAAGTTCTTGCCTTCCGCATTGACTGACCTTCCTGTCTTAAAGTAATGATGGACTGTCGTTTCTCTTTGCTTAATTGAGCTGTTCTTGCCATAATATGGACTTGGTCTTTTACCAGATAGGGACATCTTCTGTATTCTGTTGGGGAATAATCATAATTAGTTGTAACATAGATAAGATGTTTTATATTCATCATATGCTTGTACTTCTCATCAGAATGAGTTGGTGACATAGATGAGATGTTTTATTTTCATCATATGCTTGTGAGTTACTTCTCATCAGAATGAGTTGGTAACATAGATGAGATGTTTTATTTTCATCATATGCTTGTGAGTTACTTCTCATCAGAATGTCTATTTTTGTATAATAATGTTGGCCGGTTGCAGTTCTCTGTTCTCTGACATGGGGTCAGTTACTTGGGCCGCAGAGAGGGGAGGGGTCAAGCTTGTCTTCATATGTAAACATATCTTTTAAACCAATTATCTCTTGGCTCCACAATGTCTGTGTGCCAGTCACTGTGTCTCTGTGATCTTGTCTAGGAGGGGTGTATTTGATATATGCCTGTTGATGAGGTTTTGTTTTATGGTCCTGAGAGCGAGATAAGAACATAGTTTAGGAGACAAAGCTGAACGATAATTTATAGCCAATGCTGTCTGGCTATGTGTGTCTTTGCTATAAAGGATCTCAGTTGCAATGTGTAAGGACGCTCAGAGAATTCATTTATAGACACTGAATTGATCTGAGAGTCACAGGGTTTGTGATGGAGCTCATATAATTAAAGATGGACTTTGTGATAACTAACTCTGACTTGTGTGTGGTTTGCTCTCATGGTTTGGTAAATACAGGAAATTTCCACTACAATACCACCCCTACCTTGTCACAACACAACTGATTGGCTCAAACGCATTAAGGCGGAAAGAAATTCCTCAAATGAACTTTTAACAAGGCAAACTTGTTCATTGAGATTCATTCCAGGTGACTACCTCATGAAGCTGGTTGAGAGGCCAAGACTGTGCAAAGCTGTCATCAAGGCAAAGGGTGAAGAACCTCAAGTATAAAATATGTTTTGAATTTTTTGTTTACTACATGATTCCATATGTGTTATTTCATAGTGTTGATGTCTTCGCTATTATTCTACAATGTAGAAAATAGTCAAAATAAAGAAAAACCCTGGAATGAGTAGATGTATCCAAACTTGACTGGTACTGTACTTGCTACTGTATATTGTTGCTGTCTTAAGAGGGACAAACAGTAATATTGTCTTTAACCAGGACGGGCTCATTGAAATTTAAAATATATTCTTCAAGAGTGTCCTGGCCAAGATAGGCAGCACCAACTCATTACAAAAATTACAGACAAACATGAAAAACTACAAGTAATCTAGTAAAAACCATAGAATTCACAAGAGTATAAAACAGCAAATTAAAAACATTGACAGGTCAGGGAATCAGTCTCAAGATCATTCATCGGGGATTTAAAAAAAAAAAAAAATCGGGACAAGTTCTTCCAGTTTAAAAGTATTTTGTAAGGCGTTCCAAGACGATGGCGCATGAATGAACAGCGCTCACCTCGGTCGTCATGAAGAGATTTCAGCACTTTGTCAAAACCCTCACTGACCCTCACTGAAAACCCTTGCTGACCCTCACTGACTCTCACTGAAAATCCTCACTGAAAACCCTCACTGACCCTCACTGAAGACCCTCACTGACCCTCACTGAAGACCCTCACTGATGCCTCCTCCTGACTGCAGTTGGCTTACAGAGCAGAACAGGACGATACTGTTAACACGGACAAATCCTCAAGCACCTTAATAACCCACAAACATATGCAAATATGGTTTGTGGACTACAGCTCTGCGTTCAATACCATCATCCCAGAACTGCTACAAGACAAACCCTCCCAGCTGAACGTGTCCAGCAACATCTGTCAGTGAATCACGGACTTAGTGACCAACAGGACGCAACGTGTGAAGTTGGGAAAAAACACCTTGGACTCTTCATCCCTCAGCAATGAAGAGCCTCAACGTTGCATGCTCTCACCTCTACTCTGCTCACTCTACACCAATGAATACACCTCCAACTACGGACTCAACTCTTTTCTCACACTTGACTCTTTTCTCACACTTGACTCTTTTCTCACACTTGGCTCTTTTCTTACACTTGGCTCTTTTCTCACACTTGGCTCTTTTCTCACACTTGGCTCTTTTCTCACACTTGACTCTTTTCCCTCTTACTATCTCTGACAGTGATACAGCCCATTCCGAAAGTATTCAGACCCCTTGACTTTTTACACATTTTGTTACGTTACAGAATTTTTCTAAATTGTATTAAATTGTTGATTTTCCTCATCAATCTACACATAATATTCCATAATGACGAAGCAAAAACAGGTTTTTAGACATTTAGAAAACTTTAGAAAACTTTACAATGTATGAAAATAGTATTCAGACCCTTTACTCAGTACTTTGTTGAATCGCCTTTGGCAGCCTCGAGTCTTAGGTACGACGCTACAAGCTTGGCAAACCTGTATTTGGGTAGTTTCTCCCATTCTTCTCTGCAGATCCTCTCAAGCTCTGTCAGGTTGGATGGGGAGCGTTGCTGTACAGCTATTTTCATGTCTCTCCAGAGATGTTCGATCGGGCTCTGGCTGGGCCACTCAAGGACATTCAGAGACTTGTCCCGAAGTCACTCCTGCGTTGTCTTGGAAGTGTGTTTAAGGTTGTTGTCCTGTTGAAAGGTAAACCTTTGCCCCAGTCTGAGGTCCTGAGCATGCTGGAGCAGGTTTTCATCAAGGATCTCTCTGTACTTTTCTCCGTTCATCTTTTCCTTGATCCTGACTAGTCTCCCAGCCACTGCCGCTGAAAAACATCCCTACAGCATTATGCTGCCACCCCCACCATGCTTCACCGTAGGGATACTGCCACCACCACCATGCTTCACCATAGGGATGCTGCCACCACCACCATGCTTCACCATAGGGATGGTGACAGGTTTCTTCCAGATGTGAGGCTTGACATTCAGGCCAAAGAGATCAATCTTGATTTCATCAGACCAGAGAATCTTGTTTCTCATGGTCTGAGAGTCCTTTAGGTGGCTTTTGGCAAACTCCAAGAAGGCTGCCATATGCCTTTAACTGAGGAGTGGCTTCTGTCTGGCTACTCTACCATAAAGGCCTGATTGGTGGAGTGATGCAGAGATGGTTGTCCTTCCGGAATGTTCTCCCATCACCACAGAGGAACCATCGGGTTCTTGGTCACCTCCCTGACCAAGGCCCTTCTCCCCCGATTGCTCAGTTTAGCTGGGCGGCCAGTTCTAGAAAGAGTCTAGGTGGTTCCAAACTTCTTCCATTTAAGAATGATGGAGGCCACTGTGTTCTTGGGGACCTTCAATGTTGCAGACATTTTTTTGTACCCTTACCTAGATCTGTGCCTCGACACGATCCTGTCTCGGAGCTCTACGGACAATTCCTTCAACCTCATGACTTGGTTTTTACTCTGACATGCACTGTCAACTGTGGACAGTCCAATCAATTTAATTCACCATAGGTGGACTCCAATCAAGTTTTAGAAGCATCTCAAGGATGATCAATTGAAACAGGATGCACCTGAGCTCAATTTCGAGTCTACTAGCAAAGGGTCTGAATACTTATGTAAATGAAGAATTTCTTATTTGTGTTTCTAATACATATGCAAAAATGTCTAAAAACCTGTTTTCTCTTTGTCATTATGGGTTATTGTGTGTAGATTGATGAGGATTTAATTTTTTATTGAATCCATTTTAGAATAAGGCTGTAATGTAAGAAAATGTGGAAAGAGGAAATGGGTCTATTGTCCGAAGGCGCTGTATGTGATTGTCCCACCTAGCCACCAAACATTACTGTAGGTCACTCTGGATAAGAGCGTCTGCCAACAACCACCGAACATTACTGTAGGTCACTCTGGATAAGAACGTCTGCCAACAACCACCGGACATTACTGTAGGTCACTCTGGATAAGAGTGTCTCCCACCGGACATTACTGTAGGTCACTCTGGATAAGAATGTCTGCCAACAACCACCGGACATTACTGTAGGTCACTCTGGATAAGAACGTCTGCCAACAACCACCGGACATTACTGTAGGTCACTCTGGATAAGAGCGTCTGCCACCAAACATTACTGTAGGTCACTCTGGATAAGAACGTCTGCCACCGGACATTACTGTAGGTCACTCTGGATAAGAGTGTCTCCCACCTAGCCACCGGACATTACTGTAGGTCACTCTGGATAAGAGCGTCTCCCACCTAGCCACCAAACATTACTGTAGGTCACTCTGGATAAGAGCATCTGCCACCTAGCCACCAAACATTACTGTAGGTCACTCTGGATAAGAACGTCTGCCAACAACCACCGGACATTACTGTAGGTCACTCTGGATAAGAGTGTCTGCCACCGGACATTACTGTAGGTCACTCTGGATAAGAACGTCTGCCAACAACCACCGGACATTACTGTAGGTCACTCTGGATAAGAGCGTCTGCCACCTAGCCACCAAACATTACTGTAGGTCACTCTGGATAAGAGCGTCTGCCACCAAACATTACTGTAGGTCACTCTGAATAAGAGCGTCTGCCACCGAACATTACTGTGGGAGGACAACGTCCCAGCCCCTAGTGGGAGGACACCGTCCCCAGCCCCTAGCGGGAGGACACGGCCCCAGCCCCTAGCGGGAGGACACGGCCCCAGCCCCTAGCGGGAGGACACGGCCCCAGCCCCTAGCGGGAGGACACGGCCACAGCCCCTAGCGGGAGGACACCGTCCCCAGCCCCTAGGGGGAGGACACGGCCCCAGCCCCTAGCGGGAGGACATGGCCACAGCCCCTAGCGGGAGGACACCGTCCCCAGCCCCTAGGGGGAGGACAACGTCCCAGACCCTAGTGGGAGGACACGGCCCCAGCCCCTAGCGGGAGGACACGGCCCCAGCCCCTAGCGGGAGGACACGGCCCCAGCCCCTAGCGGGAGGACACGGCCCCAGCCCCTAGCGGGAGGACACGGCCCCAGCCCCTAGCGGGAGGACACGGCCCCAGCCCCTTGCGGTAGGACACGGCCCCAGCCCCTAGCGGGAGGACACGGCCCCAGCCCCTAGCGGGAGGACACGGCCCCAGCCCCTAGCGGGAGGACAACGTCCCAGCCCCTAGCGGGAAGACACGGCCCCAGCCCCTAGCGGGAGGACACGGCCCCAGCCCCTAGCGGGAGGACACGGCCCCAGCCCCTAGCGGGAGGACACGGCCCCAGCCCCTAGCGGGAGGACAACGTCCCAGCCCCTAGCGGGAGGACACGGCCCCAGCCCCTAGCGGGAGGACACGGCCCCAGCCCCTAGCGGGAGGACACGGCCCCAGCCCCTAGCGGGAGGACACGGCCCCAGCCCCTAGCGGGAGGACAACGTCCCAGCCCCTAGCGGGAGGACACCGTCCCAGCAGTCACCAAGGCACACCAGCAGATATCTCTGAGTCAATGCAGATCCAGTTTTTTTTAACACTCGTTGAGTCCATCCTCACCTCCTACATCACCGTCGGGATTGGATCCCACTGCAAGGGCAAATGGCAACTCATTGTCCAGTCTGCAGAGAGGGTCATCGGCGACCACTTGCTCTCCATCGAGGTCGTGCATGACTCCTGGAACCCGTGTAAGAAAGATAATCCCAGACTCCTCCCAACCCTTCCTCCAAATATTCACCTCTGGCGAAAACCTCCCGCCACCTGAAAAGTTTGTTCCCTTTGGAACCGATCTGTCAGAACTTTTCCCACAGCTGTCCCCCCCTTCTGGGAAATCAATTCTGGGAACTGAGTATCAATATGCAAACTAGATCAGGTTTTTTGGTTACTGTGTGTATCTACACATAATCCAATTCACATAATATTAAATGAACTTACTGCTCAGAGAAAAAAAATGAAACGTTCTAAAATTAAGTAAATATGTAGTAAATATTAACCCAGCACTGGGTCAATTTTGAAAAACACAACACTGACCTGTCAATGTTTTTAATTCAACCCACTGGAGTTGGGTTGTGCTTCTAACCCAGCAAGTTGACTTGAGTGCTTGACCCAGCTGCGGGGTAAATTAGACAATATTTCTGTGTTAAATCAACCCAGTGTGTTAGGTTGTAACATAAACCCAGCACATTTGGTTGTGGGATTGATTGGTAATGTTTTATGTAATCCTTATTATTTTCAGTGACATCCTAACTTCATTTTGCTTGCATATTTTTGCCATCGTGACCATCCCAGCCCTTTCTTACACATCATCAAGATACAATGTTGAAATAGAATCATTCATTTGTATTGCCTACATTTCAGAACATGCAGTTGAAGTCGGAAGTTTACATACACTTAGGTTGGAGTCATTAAAACTAGTTTTTCAACCACTCCACAAATTTATTGTTAACAAACTATAGTTTTGGCAACTCGGTTAGGACATCTACTTTGTGCGTGACACAGGTATTTTTCCCAACAATTGTTTACAGACAGATTATTTCACTTATAATTCAATGTATCATAATTCCAGTGGGTCAGAAATTTACATACACTAAGTTGACGGCCTTTAAAAAGCTTAGAAAATTCCAGAAAATTATATCATGGCTTTGGGAGCTTCTGATAGGCTAATTGACATAATTTGAGTCAATTGGAGGTGTTTCTGTGGATGTATTTCAAGGCCTACCTTCAAACTCAGTGTCTCTTTGCTTGACATCATGGGAACATTTTTAAAAATCAGCCAAGACCTCAGAACAAATTGTAGACCTCCACAAGTCTGGTTCATCCTTGGGAGCAATTTCCAAATGCCTGAAAGTACCATGTTCATCTGTACAAACAAGAGTACGCAAGTATAAACACCATGGGACCACGTAGCCTTCATACCGTTTAGGAAGGAGACGCGTTCTGTCTCCTAAAGATGAGATTTTGGCGCAAAAAGTGAAAATCAATCCCAGAACAGCAGCAAAGGACCTTGTGAAGTTGCTGGAGGAAACAGGTACAAAAGTATCTCTATCCACAGTAAAATTAGTCCTATATCGACATAACCTGAAAGGCTGCTCAGCAAGGAAGAAGCCACTGCTCCAAAACTGTCATAAAAAAGCCAGACTACGGTTTGCAACTGCACATGGGGACAAAGACTGTATTGTTTGGAGAAATGTCCTCTGGTCTGATGAAACAAAAATAGAAATGTTTCACCATAATGACCATCATTATGTTTGGAGGAAAAAGGGGAGGCTTGCAAGCCGAAGAACACCATCCCAACCGTGAAGCATGGGGGTGGCAGCATCATATTGTGGGTGTGCTTTGCTGCAGGAGGGATTGGTGCACTTCACAAAATAGATGGCATCATGAGAAAGCAAAAATGATGTGGATTTGATATATTGAAGCAACATCTCAAGACAGCAGTCAGGAAGTTAAAGCTTGGTTGCAAATGGGTCTTCCAAATGGACAATAACCCCAAGCACACTTCCAAAGTTGTGGCAAAATGGCTTAAGGATAAATTATTCTCTCTACTATTATTCTGACATTTCACATTCTTAAAATAAAGTGGTGATCCTAACTGACCTAAGACAGGGAATTGTTACTTGGATTAAATGTCAGGAAATGTGAAAACTGAGGTTAAATGTATTTGGCTAAGGTGTATGTAAACTTCCGACTTCAACTGTACATCAGAGAATTGTCCACAATGTACAAGAATATATACATTTTTAAATAGCACATTGAAACAAAGCCCTATTGTCTAAGTATGTGTTATTTCACAGGATAATAATTAATCCCATTTTATGAAAACTTAAAATGTATATATATTATTTCATGAAGCAAACATCAGACTAAAGCTTCAGTTGAACTAGATGTACAAAATGAGAAAAACAAAGCATGCGGTCGACACTGTCTTAAAACCTCTTGAATTATGTAAAACTATCCTAACTTAAAATTATTTAAAACTATCCTAACTTAACCTCTTGAAACTAGGGGGCACTTTTTTTATGTTTGGAAAAATAACGTTCCCAAAGTAAACTGCCTATTTCTCAGGACCAGATGCTAGAATATGCATATAATTGACAGATTGGGATAGAAAACACTCTAAAGTTTCCAAAACTGTCAAAATATTGTCTGTGAGTATAACAGAACTGATATTGCAGGCGAAACCCTGAGGAAAATCAAACCAGGAAGTGGCTTCTATTTTGAAAACTCCATGTTCCATAGCCTGCCTTTGCTCCATTTAAAGGGATATCAACCTGACTCCTTTTCCTATCGGATCCTCAAGGTGTCAACAGTCTTTAGACATAGTTTTAGGCTTTTATTTTGAAAAATGAGCAAGAAAGGTAACATCGTGTCATTGTATGGCCGGGCGCCCGTAGCGTTTTGCTTGGCGCAACAGAGTTTGGGCAGCCATTGCCTTTCCCTCTCCTACTGAATAAGACAGTTGTGGTTGATATATTATCGATTATATATTTTAAAAACAACCTGAGGATTTATTATAAAAAACGTTTGACATGTTTCTGTGGACATTACGGATACTTTGTGGAATTTGTCTGCGTTGTCGTGACCGCTCTTTCCTGTGGATTTCTGAACATAACGCACCAAACAAACGGGGGTATCTTGGATATAATAAATCATCTTTATGGAACAAAAGGAACATTTGCTGTCTAACTGGGAGTCTCGTGAGTGAAAACATCCAAAGATCATCAAAGGTAACCGATTAATTTGATTTCTTTTTCTGATTTTCGTGACCAAGCTACTTGATGCTTGTTGTTCATAATGTTTTGTCTAGTGATCGATAAACTTACACAAACGCTTGGATTGCTTTCGCTGTAAAGCATATTTTCAAAATCTGACATGACAGGTGGATTAACAAAAGGCTAAAATGTGTTTTGCTATATTGCACTTGTGATTTCATGAATATAAAAAATTTTAGTAATATAATTTGAATGTGACGCTATGCAATTCAGTTGTTGTTGATGACAATTATCCCGCTAAAGGAAGAAGTTCTAAGAAGCAGTATGTGTAAAGTACTTAAATAAGTACTTAAATAAAAATTCTTTAAAGTACTACTACTTAAGTACATTTTGGGGGTATCTGTACTTTACTATCATGTACTTTTTACTTCATACATTTTCCCTGACACCCAAAAGTACTTTGTTACATTTTGAAGGCTTAGCAGGACAGGAAAATGGTCCAATTCACACACTTATCAGGAGAATGTCCATGGTCCTGATAAGTGTGTGAATTGGACCATTTTCCTGGCTATCCATACTTTTGTGGAAATGTGAAATTAATGTAGGAGAATATAACACATTAGATTTGTTAAAAGATAATACAAAAGGAAAACCAACTGTTCTTTTGTATTTTTTTGTACCATCATTGTCCTCAAACAATAGCATGGTATTATTTCACTGTAATAGCTACTGTAAATTGGACAGTGCAGTTAGATGAACAAGAATTCAAGTTTTCTGCCAATATCAGATATGTCTATGTCCTGGGAAATGTTCTTGTCACTTGCTAATCGCATTAGCCTACGTTAACTCAACCGTCCCTGGGGAAGGGACACTGATCCCAAAGAAGTTTAAAGTATATTTGAGCAATTAAATATTATTTTGATACTTAAGAACATTTAGAACCAAATACTTTTAGAATTTGACTTAAGTAGTATTTTACTGGGTGACTTTCCATTTATGTACTTTACTATACTTTTACTTCAGCATGACAATTGTGTACTTTTTCCACCACTGTTAAGTAGCATTTATAGTATTTTTTACTTTACATCCCCGGGTCTCAAATCAAATCTAAGTCTTTCGGTGCATGTTATGCATTGATAAGAAAATATACATTTTTATTTTATTTTATATTATACACTGCTCAAAAAAATAAAGGGAACACTAAAATAACACATCCTAGATCTGAATGAATGAAATATTTTTATTAAATACTTTTTGTCTTTACATAGTTGAATGTGCTGACAACAAAATCACACAAAAAAATCAAATGTATCAACCCACGGAGGTCTGGATTTGGAGTCACACTCAAAATTAAAGTGGAAAACCACACTACAGGCTGATCCAACTTTGATGTTATGTCCTTAAAACAAGTCAAAATGAGGCTCAGTAGTGTGTGTGGCCTCCACGTGCCTGTATGACCTCCCTACAACGCCTGGGAATGCTCCTGATGAGGTGGCGGATGGTCTCCTGAGGGATCTCCTCCCAGACCTGGACTAAAGCATCCGCCAACTCCTGGACAGTCTGTGGTGCAACGTGGCGTTGGTGGATGGAGCGAGACATGATGTCCAGATGTGCTCAATTGAATTCAGGTCTGGGGAACGGGCGGGCCAGTCCATAGCATCAATGCCTTCCTCTTGCAGGAACTGCTGACACACTCCAGCCACATGAGGTCTAGCATTGTCTTGCATTAGGAGGAACCCAGGGCCAACCGCACCAGCATATGGTCTCACAAGTGGTCTGAGGATCTCATCTCGGTACCTAATGGCAGTCAGGCTACCTCTGGCGAGCACATGACACCATGACTGACCCAACGCCAAACCGGTCATGCTGGAAGATGTTTCAGGCAGCAGAACGTTCTCCATGGCGTCTCCAGACTGTCACGTCTGTCACATGTGCTCAGTGTGAACCTGCTTTCATCTGTGAAGAGCACAGGGCACCAGTGGTGAATTTGCCAATCTTGGTGTTCTCTGGCAAATGCCAAATGTCCTGCACTGTGTTGGGCTGTAAGCACAACCCCCACCTGTGGACGTCGGGCCCTCATACCACCCTCATGGAGTCTGTTTCTGACCATTTGAGCAGACACATGCACATTTGTGGCCTGCTGTAGGTCATTTTGCAGGGCTCTGGCAGTGCTCCTCCTGCTCCTCCTTGCACAAAGGCGAGGGTGGCGGTCCTGCTGCTGGGTTGTTGCCCTCCTACGGCCTCCTCCACGTCTTCTGATGTACTGGCCTGTCTCCTGGTAGCGCCTCCATGCTCTGGACACTACGCTGACAGACACAGCAAACCTTCTTGCCACAGATCGCATTGATGTCCCATCCTGGATGAGCTGCACTACCTGAGCCACTTGTGTGGGTTGTAGACTCCGTCTCATGCTACCACAAGAGTGAAAGCACCGCCAGCATTCAAAAGTGACCAAAACATCAGCCAGGAAGCATAGGAACTGAGAAGTGGTCTGTAGTCACCACCTGCAGAACCACTCCTTTATTGGGGGTGTCTTGCTAATTGCCTATAATTTACACCTGTTGTCTATTCCATTTGCACAACAGCATGTAAAATGTATTGTCAATCAGTGTTGCTTCCTAAGTGGACAGTTTGATTTCCAGAAGTGTGATTGACTTGGAGTTACATTGTGTTGTTTAAGTGTTCCCTTTATTGTGTTGAGCAGTGTAAAACAATATCCATAAAATATATATGTTTGAACTTTCAAACTAGTTTCCATTGGGAAGGCTAATAAAGCCTTTTTTTTAATCAAAAGCAATCACTTTTGCATGTGAAAACACAGAATCCTGCTCCACGTGCTTAATTACTTCACTTTTGTTTTGAGCTGACTTCGCCTTGGGCTTTGAATGGCAGACCGTTTCCAGAACGAATGCGATCAATTTTCATCTGGTGCAAAAACAATCCTGCCCGGGCGCCCGGGCCCAACTAATCGAATCCCCTCACTCACACACACAGACACACATAGACGCACAGTGCTCAACCAATGGGTGGCCCTGATTGGTTAACCAACTCTTTCAGTCACCATTGTGTGGGCGGGACTAAGACTCTCTCGTTCCTTCCTGAGCTCAAAGCGGCACTTTTCCGATTCTGTGTGAGAGAGCAGAGCGGACTACGGCAACATCTCTTCTTCTTACCAGAGGAAATACACACCGACTCATTCTCACAGCTACGGAGCAGTTACACCTTATCAGTACTCTACCGAATTACCGGGACATCTTCTACCCAAGGAGACTAGAATAAATAAAGGAAAAACACGTTAAAACATTATTACCTATCGGTTAAATTAGAGGAGCCGATATACCGATATCCCAGCAACACGAAAGACAGACTTGGCTAGTCCACCAGGATAACATACCGGAGCTTTCGGGAGCACGAGGAAAGGGAGAGGGATAAAGGAGAGGAAGACAGGATGATTCTCAAGCATCATTTGGTTCTGACGCTGTGCGCCGTCTACGGGATACTGCTAAAAGGTTAGACTGCTGTTTTTAACTTTGAGTGGAAAAAAATATTTGAGTGTGTGTGTGCCTGCGTGTGTTTGTTTGAGAGAGAGAGAGATGCGGGAGGAGGAGGTGATGGAGACTGCGTGAGGAGAGTGGAGAGTCTCATGGGTCATTTGCGGGCATTATTTTCACGCTGCGCCTGGGGGGGCACTGCCCTGTCACGCACGGGGTCTCGCATGCGTCGGAGTGTGTGTGTGTGTGTATGTGTGTCGCTGGGGTGCCCTGTCATGCATAGGGTCTCAGATACGTGCTAATGCAATGGATTAAACGCGATACAATTTGCATAATTTGTTGGATGTGATTTGGGAGCCTACGGGGGCTTGTTGTGCTCGCACACTCGCAGTTTGTGTGTGTGCGCGCGTGCGTGTTAGTGTGTTTTAAATGCTGAAATGAACGGTAAACGGTTAAGAACGCACCGCACACACCTCAGAGGCAAGGCATCCTCCATGGTACGCAGGTTGTTGTTGCCGCTTCAACACACACACACACACACACACACACACACACACACACACACACACACACACACACACACACACACACACACACACGCACACATAATGTTGTCTCATTATTGGTTAATTATGAATAGTCTGAAATCAAATAGAGGAAAATGTGTACTAGACTATAACACTTTTCTTCTCACGACGAGTCATTCAGTTAAGGACGTTAGTGTAAAACGTTTAGTCGGTAATACGTCTCGGGCTTTAGCCGTGCAGTCGTGAATTCGTAGTTAGGCTATGTGCAAGCAGGAGTCGCCCAATGTTGACTCTTGGGCGTTTATTTAGGGCTTTACACACAACAAGATCTCATAGTTTCCCTTTGACATTTTGCCGTATTGTGATTAGAGTCCCAAAAATATATACGCGTTCATTACGCGTTGTTACAGCGTTCATTACGCGTTGTTACAGTGTTCATTATGCGTTTTTACAGTGTTCATTATGCGTGGTTACAGTGATAAACAGATACAACTCAAAGGTTGACACTTAAGACATTCATTCCGAGTGGAAAAGGTTAGGGCTCAAATCAAAATAGTAAATAAAAAACGAAGTGCTATTACCATCAGGTATTCTCAAGGCTTGCTAAAGCATTGTGTGGGGCAGGGGTCTAAGCAGCCAGCTCCGAGCATCACGAGTTCAATCCCAGTGCCCTTTAGGCTGAGTGATTGTAGACCAATAGCCCGTTATTCAGCAGCCTAATAGATGGTTTTAACTGGAGAACGGGATAGAATGGGAAAATGATTAGAGCATGAACGAGAGAAAATATAGAACGGAGAATGAGTAGAGAGTATGAATGCGAGAATTGATAGAGCATGGATAGAATGGGAGAATTGATAGATCATGGATAGAATGAGAGAATTGATAGAGCATGGATAGAATGAGAGAATTGATAGAATGGGAGAATTTATAGAGCATAGATAGAATGAGAGAATTGATAGAGCATAGATAGAATGAGAGAATTGATAGAGCATGGATAGAATGGGAGAATTGATAGAGCATGGATAGAATGAGAGAATTGATAGAGCATGGATAGAATGAGAGAATTGATAGAGCATGGATAGAATGAGAGAATTGATAGAGCATGGATAGAATGGGAGAATTGATAGAGCATAGATAGAATGAGAGAATTGATAGAGCATAGATAGAATGGGAGAATTGATAGAGCATGGATAGAATTGATAGAGCATAGATAGAATGGGAGAATTGATAGAGCATGGATAGAATGGGAGAATTGATAGAGCATGGATAGAATGGGAGAATTGATAGAGCATGGATAGAATGAGAGAATTGATAGAGCATGGATAGAATGAGAGAATTGATAGAGCATGGATAGAATGAGAGAATTGATAGAATGGGAGAATTGATAGAGCATGGATAGAATGAGAGAATAGATAGAATGGGAGAATTGATAGAATGGGAGAATTGATAGAGCATGGATAGAATGGGAGAATTGATAGAATGGGAGAATTGATAGAATGGGAGAATTGATAGAATGGGAGAATTGATAGAGCATAGATAGAATGAGAGAATTGATAGAATGGGAGAATTGATAGAATGGGAGAATTGATAGAGCATGGATAGAATGAGAGAATTGATAGAGCATAGATAGAATGAGAGAATTGATAGAATGGGAGAATTGATAGAATGGGAGAATTGATAGAGCATGGATAGAATGGGAGAATTGATAGAATGGGAGAATTGATAGAGCATAGATAGAATGGGAGAATTGATAGAGCATGGATAGAATGAGAGAATTGATAGAATGGGAGAATTGATAGAGCATGGATAGAATGGGAGAATTGATAGAGCATGGATAGAATGAGAGAATTGATAGAATGGGAGAATTGATAGATCATGGATAGAATGGGAGAATTGATAGAGCATGGATAGAATGAGAGAATTGATAGAATGGGAGAATTTATAGAGCATAGATAGAATGAGAGAATTGATAGAGCATAGATACAATGAGAGAATTGATAGAGCATGGATAGAATGAGAGAATTGATAGAGCATAGATAGAATGGGAGAATTGATAGAGCATGGATAGAATTGATAGAGCATAGATAGAATGGGAGAATTGATAGAGCATGGATAGAATTGATAGAGCATAGATAGAATGAGAGAATTGATAGAATGGGAGAATTTATAGAGCATAGATAGAATGGGAGAATTGATAGAGCATAGATAGAATGAGAGAATTGATAGAGCATAGATAGAATGAGAGAATTGATAGAGCATAGATAGAATGAGAGAATTGATAGAGCATAGATAGAATGAGAGAATTGATAGAGCATGGATAGAATGAGAGAATTGATAGAGCATAGATAGAATGAGAGAATTGATAGAGCATGGATAGAATGAGAGAATTGATAGAGCATAGATAGAATGAGAGAATTGATAGAGCATAGATAGAATGAGAGAATTGATAGAGCATAGATAGAATGAGAGAATTGATAGAGCATAGATAGAATGAGAGAATTGATAGAGCATGGATAGAATGAGAGAATTGATAGAGCATGGATAGAATGAGAGAATTGATAGAATGGGAGAATTGATAGAGCATGGATAGAATGAGAGAATAGATAGAATGGGAGAATTTATAGAGCATAGATAGAATGGGAGAATTGATAGAGCATGGATAGAATGAGAGAATAGATAGAATGGGAGAATTGATAGAGCATAGATAGAATGAGAGAATAGATAGAATGGGAGAATTTATAGAGCATGGATAGAATGAGAAAATTGATAGAGCATGGATAGAATGAGAGAATAGATAGAATGGGAGAATTGATAGAGCATAGATAGAATGAGAGAATAGATAGAATGGGAGAATTGATAGAGCATAGATAGAATGAGAGAATTGATAGAGCATGGATAGAATGAGAGAATAGATAGAATGGGAGAATTGATAGAGCATAGATAGAATGAGAGAATAGATAGAATGGGAGAATTTATAGAGCATAGATAGAATGAGAGAATTGATAGAGCATAGATAGAATGAGAGAATTGATAGAGCATAGATAGAATGAGAGAATTGATAGAGCATGGATAGAATGAGAGAATTGATAGAGCATAGATAGAATGAGAGAATTGATAGAGCATAGATAGAATGAGAGAATTGATAGAGCATAGATAGAATGAGAGAATTGATAGAGCATAGATAGAATGAGAGAATTGATAGAATGGGAGAATTTATAGAGCATAGATAGAATGAGAGAATTGATAGAGCATAGATAGAATGAGAGAATTGATAGAGCATGGATAGAATGAGAGAATTGATAGAGCATAGATAGAATGAGAGAATTGATAGAGCATAGATAGAATGAGAGAACAGATTAGTTCAAGCTTCACTCCGTTGATTGGTGGAGTGTGATTTTTGGAACAGCAGACGCCTTTTTGTCATGTGATTTCCTCACCAGTCCCACACTGGGGTGATAGCAAAGTGATTTTGTGAAAGCGAGGAAAAGTCTCCTTCCCTTGCTCGTAAGCAGCTAGCTGGCAGCCTGGCTGTTTTTTTTTGTGTGGATGATCTCAATGATGTGTGTTTCCACTCCTCCGCACACTCCACTGTCTTCCTGAAGAAGCTCACATCCAATACTAGACCATGGTACTTGCCTACGGAGCAGTAAAAAAGAACTGCCCCTCCTTAACTTCAGGCTCTGCTCCAACCCTACTCCCCAACCCGAGCACTCCGTTCTGCCAACTCTGGGCTCTTGGCCCTCCCACCCTTATGGAGGGGGGGGGGGCAGCTCCCCCGTGAGGCTAGGGCAGTATAATCCCTGTCCATCTTCTGAAAACACAGAGCACCACCCTTTTTTTGTTGTTGACATTTTTCTACCTTTCTAGCTCTGACTCAGCTGAAGATGAATGTACTGTTTATGACTGGTCCACCTAGCTATCTGAAGATGAATGTCCTGACTATGACTGGTCCACCTAGCTATCTAGAGATGAATGTACTGTTTATGACTGGTCCACCTAGCTATCTGAAGATGAATGTACTGACTATGACTGGTCCACCTAGCTATCTGAAGATGAATGTCCTGACTATGACTGGTCCACCTAGCTATCTGAAGATGAATGTACTGACTATGACTGGTCCACCTAGCTATCTGAAGATGAATGTACTGACTATGACTGGTCCACCTAGCTATCTGGAGATGAATGTCCTGACTATGACTGGTCCACCTAGCTATCTGAAGATGAATGTACTGACTATGACTGGTCCACCTAGCTATCTGGAGATGAATGTCCTGACTATGACTGGTCCACCTAGCTATCTGAAGATGAATGTACTGACTATGACTGGTCCACCTAGCTATCTGAAGATGAATGTACTGACAATGACTGGTTCACCTAGCTATCTGAAGATGAATGTTCTGACTATGACTGGTCCATCTAGCTGTCTGAAGATGAATGTACTGACTATGACTGGTCCACCTAGCTATCTGAAGATGAATGTACTGACTATGACTGGTCCACCTAGCTATCTGAAGATGAATGTCCTGACTATGACTGGTCCACCTAGCTATCTGAAGATGAATGTACTGACTATGACTGGTCCACCTAGCTATCTGAAGATGAATGTCCTGACTATGACTGGTCCACCTAGCTATCTGGAGATGAATGTCCTGACTATGACTGGTCCACCTAGCTATCTGAAGATGAATGTACTGACTATGACTGGTCCACCTAGGTATCTGAAGATGAATGTACTGACTATGACTGTGATATGTGGTTGTCTCCCCTCAGCTATCTTAAGATGAATGAACAAACTGTAAACCGTTTCAGATAAGAACGTCTGCCAAATTACTCAAACGTAAAAAATAAAAAATAAAAAAATCTTGTGTGTACCTGCCCATTCCTTCAGATGAAATAGGGAGAGAGAGTGTGGGAGAATGTTTGTGTTTGTGTTTGTGTGTGTTGATGTTGCTTTGAGAGACTAGTTAAGGATCATATCACTTCAATCTTACCCAACACCCAAGACCCATTACAATTTGTGTACCTCCCCAAAAGGTGGAGGGGGGAATTAAACGGATTCATTGCCCTGCCCTATTCCCATCTGGACAACAGGAATACCTACAGTACCCTGCCCTTTCCCCATCTGGACAACAGGAATACCTACAGTGCCCTGCCCTACCCCATCTGGACAAGACTAATACCTACAGTACCCTGCCCTACCCCCATCTGGACAGCAGGAATACCTACAGTGCCCTGCCCTACCCCATCTGGACAAGACTAATACCTACAGTACCCTGCCCTATACCCATCTGGACAAGACTAATACCTACAGTACCCTGCCCAGCCCCATCTGGACAAGACTAATACCTACAGTACCCTGCCCTTCCCCATCTGGACAAGAGTGATACCTACAGTACCATGCCCCATCCCCATCTGGACAAGACTAATACCTACAGTACCCTGCCCTATCCCCACCTGGACAAGAGTAATACCTACAGTACCCTGCCCTATTCCCATCTGGACAAGAGTAATACCTACAGTACCCTGCCCTACCCCCATCTGGACAACAGGAATTCCTACAGTACCCTGCCCATCCCCATCTGGACAAGACTAATACCTACAGTACCCTGCCCTATATCCATCTGGACAAGGCTAATACCTACAGTACCCTGTAATACCTACAGTACCCTGCCCTACCCCCATCTGGACAAGAGTAATACCTACAGTACCCTGCCTTATTCCCATCTGGACAAGACTAATACCTACGGTACCCTGCCTTATCCCCATCTGGACAAGACTAATATCTACAGTACCCTGCCCAGCCCCATCTGGACAACAGGAATACCTACAGTACCCTGCCCTAAGCCCATCTGGACAAGACTAATACCTACAGTACCCTGCCTTACCCCCATCTGGACAAGACTAATACCTACAGTACCCTGCCCTACCCCCAACTGGACAAGACTAATACCTACAGTACCCTGCCTTAACCCCATCTGGACAAGACTAATGCCTACAGTACTTTCCCCTCAGCCCATCTGGACAAGACTAATACCTACAGTGCCCTGCCCGTACGTATCTGGACAAGACTAATACCTACAGTACCCTGCCCCATGCCCATCTGGACAACAGGAATACCTACAGTGCCCTGCCCTAGCGCCATCTGGACAAGACTAATATCTACAGTACCCTGCCCTACCCCATCTGGACAAGACTAATACCTACAGTGCCCTGCCCTAACCCAATCTGGACAAGAATAATACCTACAGTACCCTGCCCTATCCCCATCTGGACAAGAGTAATACCTACATTACCCTGCCTCACCCCCATCTGGACAAGACTAATACCTACAGTACCCTGCCCTATCCCCATCTGGACAAGACTAATACCTACAGTACCCTGCCTTAGCCCCATCTGGACAAGACTAATGCCTACAGTACCTTCCCCTCAGCCCATCTGGACAAGACTAATGCCTACAGTGCCCTGCCCTAGCGCCATCTGGACAAGACTAATACCTACAGTACCCTGCCCTATCCCCATCTGGACAAGACTAATACCTACAGTGCCCTGCCCTATCCCCATCTGGACAAGACTAATGCCTACAGTACTTTCCCCTCACTCCATCTGGACAAGACTAATACCTACAGTGCCCTAACCTAGCCCCATCTGGACAAGACTAATACCTACAGTACCCTGCCCTATCCCCATCTGGACAAGACTAATACCTACAGTACCCTGCCCTACCCCCATCTGGACAAGACTAATATCTACAGTACCCTGCCCTATTCCCATCTGGACAAGACTAATGCCTACAGTACTTTCCCCTCAGCCCAACTGGACAAGACTAATACCTACAGTGCCCTGCCCGTACCCCATCTGGACAAGACTAATACCTACAGTACCCTGCCCTTTACCCATCTGGACAAGACTAATACCTACAGTACCCTGCCCTACCCCCATCTGGACAAGACTAATATCTACAGTACCCTGCCTATCCCCATCTGGACAAGACTAATGTCTACAGTACTTTCCCCTCAGCCCATCTGGACAAGACTAATACCTACAGTGCCCTGCCCTACCCCCATCTGGACAAGACTAATACCTACAGTACCCTGCCCTATCCCCATCTGGACAAGACTAATGCCTACAGTACTTTCCCCTCAGCCCACCTGGACAGGACTAATACCTACAGTACCCTGCCTTAACCCCATCTGGACAAGACTAAAACCTACATTACCCTGCCTCACCCCCATCTGGACAAGACTAATACCTACAGTACCCTGCCCTAACCCCATCTGGACAAGACTAATACTTACAGTACACTGCCTCTACCCATCTGGACAAGACTAATGCCTACAGTACTTTCCCCTCAGCCCATCTGGACAAGACTAATACCTACAGTGCCCTGCCCTATCCCCATCTGGTTATAAGACTAAAACCTACGGTACCCTGCCCAACGATATCTGGACAAGACTAATACCTACAGTACCCTGCCCCTACCCATCTGGACAAGACTAATACCTACAGTACCCTGCCCTACCCCCACCTGGACAAGACTAATATCTACGGTACCCTGCCCTAAACCCATCTGGACAAGACTAAAACCTACGGTACCCTGCCCAACGAGATCTGGACAAGACTAATACCTACAGTACCCTGCCTTATACCCATCTGGACAAGACTAATACCTACAGTGCCCTGCCCTATCCCCTTCTGGACAAGACTAATACCTACACTACCCTGCCCTATCCCCATCTGGACAAGAGTAAAACCTACAGTGCCCTGCCCGACCCTATCTGGACAAGACTAATACCTACAGTACCCTGCCCCAGGCCCATCTGGACAACAGGAATACCTACAGTGCCCTGCCCTAGCACCATCTGGACAAGACTAATATCTACAGTACCCTGCCCAACCCCATCTGGACATGACTAATACCTACAGTGCCCTGCCGTAACCCCATCTGGACAAGAATAATACCTACAGTACCCTGCCCCAGCCCCATCTGGACAAGAGTAATACCTACATTACCCTGCCTCACCCCCATCTGGACAAGACTAATACCTACAATACCCTGCCCTAGCCCCATCTGGACAAGAGTAATACCTACAGTACCCAGCCCAAATCCATCTGGACAAGACTAATACCTACAGTACCCTGCCCTATCCCCATCTGGACAAGAGTAATACCTACAGTACCCTGCCCTATCCCCATCTGGACAAGACTAATACCTACAGTACCCTGCCTTATCCACATCTGGACAAGACTAATGCCTACAGTACCTTCCCCTCAGCCCATCTGGACAAGACTAATGCCTACAGTGCCCTGCCTTATCCCCACCTGGACAAGACTAATATCTACGGTACCCTGCCCTAAACCCATCTGGACAAGACTAAAACCTATGGTACCCTGCCCAACGAGATCTGGACAAGACTAATACCTACAGTACCCTGCCTTATACCCATCTGGACAAGACTAATACCTACAGTACCCTGCCCTATCCCCACCTGGACAAGACTAATACCTACAGTACCCTTCCCTATCCCCATCTGGACAAGACTAATACCTACAGTGCCCTGCCCTAACCCCATCTGGACAAGACTAATATCTACAGTACCCTGCCCTATTCCCATCTGGACAAGAGTAATACCTACAGTACCCTGTAATACCTACAGTACCCTATAATTACTGTCTATACTGTCTATACACACCATCCTATATAACTACCGTCTATACACACCATCCTATATAACTACTGTCTATACACACCATCCTATATAACTACTGTCTATACACACCGTCCTATATAACTACTGTCTATACACACCATCCTATATAACTACTGTCTATACACACCATCCTATATAACTACTGTCTATACACATCATCCTATATAACTACTGTCTATACTGTCTATACACACCATCCGATATTACTACTGTCTATACACACCATCCTTTATAACTACTGTCTATACACACCATCCTATATAACTACTGTCTATACACACCATCCTTTATAACTACTGTCTATACACACCATCCTATATAACTACTGTCTATACTGTCTATACACACCATTCTATATAACTACTGTCTATACACATCATCCTATATAACTACTGTCTATACACACCATCCTATATAACTACTGTCTATACACACCATCCTATATAACTACTGTCTATACTGTCTATACACACCATCCTATATAACTACTGTCTATACTGTCTATACACACCATCCTATATAACTACTGTCTATACACACCATCCTATATAACTAATGTCTATACACCTCATCCTATATAACTACTGTCTATACACACCATCCTATATAACTACTGTCTATACTGTCTATACACACCATCCTATATAACTACTGTCTATACACACCATCCTATATAACTACTGTCTATACACACCATCCTACATAACTACTGTCTATACACACCATCCGATATTACTACTGTCTATAGACACCATCCTATATAACTACTGTCTATACACACCATCCTATATAACTACTGTCTATACACACCATCCTCTATAACTAATGTCTATACACACCATCCTATA
Organism: Oncorhynchus tshawytscha; assembly: GCF_018296145.1. Lineage (NCBI taxonomy): Eukaryota > Metazoa > Chordata > Actinopteri > Salmoniformes > Salmonidae > Oncorhynchus > Oncorhynchus tshawytscha. Next base: position 48,241,155 of record NC_056461.1, on the reverse strand, counting down.
TAACTACTGTCTATACTGTCTATACACACCATCCTATATAACTACTGTCTATACTGTCTATACACACCATCCTATATAACTACTGTCTATACTGTCTATACACACCATCCTATATAACTACTGTCTATACTGTCTATACACACCATCCTATATAACTACTGTCTATACACACCATCCTATATAACTACTGTCTATACACACCATCCTATATAACTACTGTCTATACACACCATCCTATATAACTACTGTCTATACTGTCTATACACACCATCCTATATAACTACTGTCTATACACACCATCCTATATAACTACTGTCTATAGACACCATTCGTTGTGTGGAAATAAATATTTTGTTTTTAAAATATGTTTATATTTTTACTGAATAAAATATAAATGCAACATGCAACAATTTCATTTGTTTTACCGATTTACAGTTCATATGAGGAAATCAGTCAATTGATATAAATTCATTATAAATCTATGGATTTCACATGACTGGGAATATAGATATGCATCTGTTGGTCATAGATACCTTAAAAAAAATTGGCCTCACAACGAGCCTGAGGATCTCGTCATGGTATCTCTGTGCATTCAAATTTCCATTGATAAAATGCAATTGTGTTCGTTGTCCGTAGCTTCTGCCTGCCCAAACCATAACCCCACCGTCACCATGGGGCCCTCTGTTCACAACGTTGACATCAGCAAACTGCTCGCCCACATGACACCACACATTTGGTCTGTGGTTGTGAGGCCGGGTTGGATGTACTGTCAAATTCTCTAAAACAACGTTGGAGGTGTGTCAGCGATTGGGTGCAGAGTGAAAGCGGAGTCAGGCGCAGGACACAGGTATAGAGTAATCCAACTGAGTTTTACATACAACACAACTCTAACACAAACACAACCACTAATGACATGAACAATCACGGACAGAACAGAAATGTATGTCAGATGGTGAAATAGGGAATGTAATGAGGGAATGTAAAACAGGTGTGTATGTAATCAGACAAAACAAAACGAAACAGAAAAATGGATCGGTAGTGACTAGAAAGCCGGTGACGTCGACCGCCGAACACCACCCGAACAAGGAGAAGGGCCGACCTCGGCGGAAGTCTGTGACAAGGTGGCTTATGGTAGAGAAATGAACATTCAATTCTCTGGCAAAAGCTCTGGTGGACATTTTCCCTCAGTCAGCATGCCAATTGTGTTGTCTGACAAAACTGCACATTTTAGTGGCCTTTTATTGTCCCCCCAGCACAAGGTGTACCTGTGTAATGATCATGCTGTTTAATCACTTTCTTGATATGCCACACCTGTCAGATGGATGGATTATCTTGAGAGGAAATAGGCTTTTGTGCTTGTGGAAAACGTCTTTACATGTTTCGTTTATATTTTTGTTCAGTGTGTGTGTGTGTGTGTGTGTGTGTGTGTGTGTGTGTGTGTGTGTGTGTGTGTGTGTGTGTGTGTGTGTGTGTGTGTGTGTGTGTGTATATATATACACTAGTCATACATATTCACCATTGGTCCAACATCTCATTCCAAAATCAATGGTGTGAATATGGATTTAATATGGAGTGCCCCCTTTGCTGCTATAACATCCTCCACTCTTCTTAGTGAGGTCGGGCACTGATGTTGGGTGATTAGGCCTGGCTCGCAGTCGGCGTTCCAATTCATCGCAAAGGTGTTCGATGGGGTTGAGGTCAGGCCTCGTAGCAGGCCAGTCAAGTTCTTCCGTATCGACTAACCATCTCTGTATGGACCTCGCTGTTTCAGCATTCTAAGGCCCGAACCATGAAAAACAGCCCCAGAACATTACTCCTCCTCCACCAAACTTTATATATGCAGGCTAGGAGCACTGTGTGTGTGCGCGCGCAAGTGTGTGTGTGTCTGGACAGTATATGCAGGCTAGGGGCACTTAATGTGTGTGTATGTGGGGGGGGTCTGGACAGTATATGCAGGCTAGGGGCACTGTGTGTGTGTGTGTGTGTGTGTGTGTGTGTGTGTGTGTGTGTGTGTGTGTGTGTGTGCGGGGGTCTGGACAGTATATGCAGGCTAAGGGCACTTAATGTGTGTGTATGTGGGGGGTCTGGACAGTATATGCAGGCTAGGGGCACTGTGTGTGTGTGTGTGTGTGGGGGGGGTTGGACAGTATATGCAGGCTAAGGGCACTTAGTGTGTATGTGTGTGTGTGTGTGTGGGGGGGGTCTGGACAGTATATGAAGGCTAGGGGCACTGTGTGTGTGTGTGTGTGTGTGTGTGTGTGTCTGGACAGTATATGAAGGCTAGGGGCACTGTGTGTGTGTGTGTGTGTGTGTGTGTGTGTGTCTGGACAGTATATGAAGGCTAGGGGCACTGTGTGTGTGTGTGTGTGTGTGTGTGTGTGTGTGTGTGTGTGTGTGTGTGTGTGTGTGTGTGTGTGTGTGTGTCTGGACAGTATATGAAGGCTAGGGGCACTGTGTGTGTGTGTGTGTGTGTGTGTGTGTGTGTGTGTGTGTGTGTGTGTGTGTGTGTGTGGACAGTATATGAAGGCTAGGGGCACTGTGTGTGTGTGTGTGTGTGTATGTGTGTGTGTGTGTGTGTGTGTGTGTGTGTGTGTGTGTGTGTGTGTGTGTCTGGACAGTATATGCAGGCTGGGAGCAGCTTGCCTGACCAGCTTCAGGCAAAATTGTGAACAGGAGAGTGGAGAGAAAGGTCACAGTGACGTGGAGTGTGTGTGTTAGCGTTCACTGTCTGTGTGTGTGTGTGTGTGTTTGACAAGGTCAGGGAGAGGCAACTGGGGCTCTTGCATTAATACTTCATCACAATAAACAAAGAGAGAGGGAGAGAAAGACACAGGGAGACAGAGAGAGAAAGAGAGAAAGGGAGGAGGAGATAGGGGTGACAGAGAGAGAGAGAGAAAGGGAGATAGGGGTGACAGAGAGAGAGAGAGAAAGGGAGAGAGGGGTGACAGAGAGAGAGAGAGAAAGGGAGAGAGGGGTGACAGAGAGAGAGAGAGAAAGGGAGAGAGGGGTGACAGAGAGAGAGAGAGAAAGGGAGAGGGAGAGAGGGGTGACAGAGAGAGAGAGAAAGGGAGAGGGAGAGAGGGGTGACAGAGAGAGAGAGAAAGGGAGAGAGGGGTGACAATGAGAGAGAGAGAGAAAGGGAGAGGGAGAGAGGGGTGACAGAGAGAGAGAGAGAAAGGACATGAGGGAGAGAGGGGTGACAGAGAGAGAGAGAAAAAGGGAGAGCGATAGAGGGGTTACCGAGAGAAAGGGAGAGGGAGAGAGGGGTGACGGAGAGAGTAGGGACTGGGGTGATGGGTGAGAGAGACAGAGAGAAAGGGAGAGGGAGAGAGGGGTGACGGAGAGAGAGAAAGAACATGAGGGGAGAGAGGGGTGGTCGGAGAGAGAGAGAGAGAGAGAGAAAAGGACATGAGGGAGAGAGGGGTGACAGAGAGAGAGAGAAAAAGGGAGAGCGATAGAGGGGTTACAGAGAGAAAGGGAGAGGGAGAGAGGGGTGACGGAGAGAGAGAAAGAACATGAGGGGAGAGAGGGGTGATCGGAGAGAGAGAGAGAAAGAAAGAAAGGAAGACTGATCCCAGATCAGCATTTTTTACCCCATATTCAGACTATAGACTACTCTGTCTCCTGCTGGTACCACAGTCACACTGTTACTGTTACTACTGTTACTACTACTGTTACTGTTACTACTGTTACTGTTACTACTGTTACTACTACTGGTACAGTCACACTGTTACTACTGTTACTACTGTTACTACTACTGTTACTACTACTGTTACTACTACTGTTACTACTGTTACTACTGTTACTACTGTTACTACTGTTACTGCTGCTACTACTGTTACTACTACTGTTACTACTACTGGTACAGCCACACTGTTACTACTGTTACTACTGTTACTACTACTGTTACTACTACTGTTACTACTGTTACTACTACTGTTACCACTGTTACTGCTGCTACTACTGTTGCTACTACTGTTACTACTACTGTTAGTCACACTGTTACTGTTACTACTGTTACGACTGTTACTACTGTTACTGTTACTACTACTGTTACTATTGTTACTACTACTGGTACAGTCACACTGTTACTACTGTTACTACTGTTACTACTACTGTTACTACTGTTACTACTACTGTTACTACTACTGGTACAGTCACACCGTTACTACTGTTACTACTGTTACTACTGTTACGACTGTTACTGCTACTGTTACAGTCACACGGTTACTACTGTTACTACTACTGGTACAGTCACACGGTTACTACTGTTACTACTACTGTTACTACTGTTACCACTACTGTTACTGTTACTACTGTTACTACTGTTACTACTACTGGTACAGTCACACGGTTACTACTGTTACTACTACTGTTACTACTGTTACTATTACTGTTACTACTGTTACTACTACTGTTACAGTTACTGCTACTGTTACTACTGTTACTACTAGTGGTACAGTTACGACTACTGTTACTACTGTTACTACTACTGTTACAGTTACCACTACTGTTACTACTACTGTTACTGTTACCACTACTGTTACTACTGTTACTACTACTGTTACTGTTACCACTACTGTTACTACTGTTACTACTGTTACTATTACTGTTACTACTGTTACTACCGCTACTACTACTGTTACTACTGTTACTACTGTTACTGTTACTGCTGTTACTGTTACTACTGTTACTACTATTGTTACTGTTACTACTGTTACTACTGTTACTGCTGTTACTACTACTGTTACTGTTACTACTGTTACTACTACTGTTACTACTACTGTTACTGTTACTACTGTTACTACTACTGTGACTGTTACTACTGTTACTACTACTGGTACAGTCACACTGTTACTACTGTTACTACTACTGTTACTACTGTTACTGTTACCACTGTTACTACTGTTACTACTTACTACTACTGTTACTGTTACTACTGGTACTACTGGTACTACTGCTACTACTGTTACTACTACTGTTACTACTGGTACAGTCACACTGTTACTACTGTTACTGTTACTACTACTGTTACTACTGGTACAGTCACACTGTTACTACTGTTACTGCTACTGTTACTGTTACTACTGTTACTACTTACTACTACTGTTACTGTTACTACTGTTACTACTACTGTTACTGTTACTACTGTTACTACTACTGTTGCTGTTACTACTGTTACTACTACTAGTACAGTCACACTGTTACTACTGTTACTACTGTTACTACTACTGTTACTGTTACTACTACTGTTACTGTTACTACTGTTACTACTGTTACTGTTACTACTGTTACTACAACTGGTACAGTCACACTGTTACTACTGTTACTACTGTTACTGTTACTACTACTCTTACTACTGGTACAGTCACACTGTTACTACTGTTACTACTACTGTTGCTACTGGTACTACTGTTACTACTGTTACTGTTACTACTACTGTTACTACTGGTACAGTCACACTGTTACTACTGTTACTGTTACTACTGGTACAGTCACACTGTTACTATTGTGACTGTTACTACTGTTACTACTGTTACTACTACCGTTACTGTTACTATTGTTACTACTACTGTTACTGTTACTACTGTTAGTACTACTGGTACAGCCACACTGTTCCTACTGTTCCTACTGTTACTACTGGTACTGTTACTACTGTTACTGTTACTACTGTTACTACTACTGTTACTACTGGTACAGTCACACTGTTACTACTGTTACTACTACTGTTGCTACTGGTACTACTGTTACTACTGTTACTGTTACTACTACTGTTACTACTGGTACAGTCACACTGTTACTACTGTTACTGTTACTACTGGTACAATCACACTGTTACTATTGTGACTGTTACTACTGTTACTACTGTTACTACTACCGTTACTGTTACCATTGTTACTACTACTGTTACTGTTACTACTGTTAGTACTACTGGTACAGTCACACTGTTCCTACTGTTACTACTGGTACTGTTACTACTGTTACTGTTACTACTGTTACTACTACTGTTACTACTGGTACAGTCACACTGTTACTACTGTTACTACTGTTACTACTACTGTTACTACTACTGTTACTGTTACTACTATTACTACTACTGGTACAGTCACACTGTTACTACTGTTACTGTTAATACTGTTACTACTGTTACTGTTACTACTGTTACTACTGGTACTGTTATTACTGTTACTACTACTGTTACTACTGGTACAGACACACTGTTACTACTGCTACTACTGGCACTGTTACTACTGTTACTGTTACTACTACTGTTACTACTACTGTTACTACTGGTACAGTCACACTGTTACTACTGTTACTGTTACTACTGTTACTGTTACTACTGTTACTACTACTGTCACTACTGGTACAGTCACACTGTTACTACTGTTACTGTTACTACTGTTACTACTACTGTTACTACTACTGTTACTGTTACTACTGTTACTACTGGTACAGTCACACTGTTACTACTGTTACTACTACTGGTACAGTCACACTGTTACTACTGTTACTACTACTGGTACAGTCACACTGTTACTACTGTTACTGTTACTACTGTTACTGCTACTGTTACTACTGTTAGTACTACTGTTACTACTGGTACAGTCACACTGTTACTACTGTTACTACTACTGTTACTGTTACTACTGTTACTACTGGTACAGTCACACTGTTACTACTGTTACTACTACTGATACAGTCACGCTGTTACTACTCTTACTACTGTTACCACTGGTACAGTCACACTGTTACTGCTACTGTTACTACTGGTACAGTCACACTGTTACTACTGTTACTACTACTGTTACTACTGGTACTGTTGCTGTTACTACTACTGTTACTATTACTATGGTTACTACTACTACTGTTAATGTTACTACTGTTACTACTACAACTACTACTGTTACTGTTGCTATGGTTACTACTACTACTGTTACTACTGTTACTATTACTACTACTACTGCTACTGTTGCTACTACTACTACTACTACTGTTACTGTTACTGCTGTTACTACTGTTACTTCTACTGTTACTGTTACAGTCTCTGTTACTACTACTGCTACTGTTACTACTGTACCTACTTTTACTGTTACTTTTACCACTACTGTCTCTGTTACTACTACTGCTACTGTTACTACTGTTACTACTGTTACTTTTACCACTACTGTTACTTTTACTACTGCTGTTAATACTACTGTCACTGTTACTACTTCTGCTAATGTTACCGCCACTGTTACTACTCCTGTTACTGCTGCTACTACTGTTACTACTACTGTTACTGTTGCTGTTACTACTACTGTTACTTCTACTGCTACTGTTACTGTTACTAATACTGTTACTTTTACTACTACTGTTACTACTACTATTACTATGACTACTACTACTACTACTACTACTACTACTACCACTACCACTGTTACTACTGCCAGTACTACTGTTACTACTACTGTTACTGTTACTAATACTATTACTATGGTTACTACTACTACTGTTACTACTGTTACTGTTACCACTGCTACTGTTACTGTTACTGTTACTACTGTTTCTACTACTACTGTTACTGTTGCTACTGTTTCTACTACAAGTACTACTGTTACTGTTGCTACGGTTACTACTACTACTGTTACTACTGTTACTGTTACTACTACTTTTACTGTTACTACTGTTCCTACTACAACTACTACTGTTACTGTTGCTACGGTTACTACTACTACTGTTACTACTGTTACTGTTACTACTACTACTACTGCTACTGTTGCTACTACTACTACTGCTACTGTTGCTACTACTACTACTGTTACTGTTACTACTGTTACTGTTACTGTTACTACTGTTACTGTTACTACTACTGTTACTTCTACTGTTACTACTACTACTACTACCACTGTTACTACTACTGCTACCATTACTACTACTGTTACTACTACTGTTACTACTACTGCTGCTATTACTATTGTTGCTACTACTACTACTGTTACTGTTACTACTGTTACTGTTACTACTGTTACTGTTACTACTACTGTTACTACTACTACTATTACTACTACCACTGTTACTACTACTGCTAACATTACTACTACTGTTACTACTACTGTTACTACTACTGCTGCTATTACTATTACTACTACTACTACTATTACTAATACCACTGCTACTACTACTGCTACCATTACTGCTGCTACTACTGTTACTACCACTGTTACTGTTACTACTACTGTTGCTGCGATTTTTACTGTTACTACTACTACTGCTACTACTACTACTGTTGCTGTTACTACTACCACTACTGTTACTACTACTGTTGCTACTACTGTTGCTACTACTGTTGCTACTACTGTTACTACTATTGTCACTGTTACTACTACGGTTGCTACTACTACTACTACTACTGTTACTACTACTACTACTGTTACGGTTACTACTACTGTTACTACTACTGTTACCACTACTACTGTTACCACTACTACTGCTACTACTGTTACTGTTACTACTACTGTTACCACTACTACTGTTACTACTACTACTACTGTTACTACTGTTTCTACTGTTACTACTACTGTTACTGCTACTTTTACTACTACTGTTAATACTGTTACTACTACAACTTCTGTCACTGCTACTGTTACTACTACTGTTACTACTACTGTTACTACGGTTACTACTGTCACTGCTGTTACTGCTACTGTTACTACGACTGTTACTACTGCTACTACTGTTACTGCTACTGTTACTGGTGTTTCTGTTACTGCCACTGTTACTACGACTGTTACTATGGTTACTACTTTTACTACTATTACTACTACTGTTACTGCTGTTGCTTCTTCTGCTACTGTTATTGCTACTGTTACTGTTACTGCTACTACTACTGTTACTGCTACTTTTACTACTACTGTTACTACTGTTACTACTACTATTTCTACTACTGGTACTACTACTGTTACTGCTACTGCTACTACTACTGTTACTGTTACTGCTACTGCTATTACTACTGTAACTGCTACTGTTACAGCTATTGTTACCACTGTTACTACTGTTACTGCTGCTACTACTGTTACTGCTACTGTTACTGGTGTTTCTGTTACTGCCACTGTTACTACGACTGTTACTATGGTTACTACTTTTACTACTATTACTACTACTGTTACTACTACTATTTATACTACTGCTACTACTACTGTTACTGTTACTGCTACTGCTACTACTACTGTTACTGCTAATGTTACAGCTACTGTTACTGCTAATGTTACTGTTACTACTACTGTTACTGCTACTGTTACTCTTACTACTGTTACTGTTACTACTATTGTTACTACTACTACTACTACTGCTGTTACTGCTACTGTTACTGCTACTGTTACTACTACTACTACTGTTACTGCTACTGTTACTACTACTGTTACTACTACTACTACTGTTACTACTACTGTTACTGCTACTGTTACTGTTGCTACTACTGTTACTGTTACTACTACTACTGTTACTACTATTGTTACTGTTACTTCTACTATTACTACTGTTACTGTTACTACTACTTTTACTACTACTACTATTGTTACTACAACTGTTACTACTACTGTTACTACTACTGTGACTCTTAATACTACTGTTACAACTACTGTTACTGTTACTACTACTGTTACTACATCTGTTACTGTTACTACTACTGTTACTACTACTACTACTACTGCTACTGTTACTGCTACTACTACTACTGTTACTACTACTGTTAATGTTACTACTAATGTTACTACTACTACTACTACTACTGTTACTGCTACTGTTACTACTGTTACTACCACTGTTAATGTTACTACTACTGTTGCTACTACTACTAATACTACTGTTACTGATACTGTTACTACTACTACTGTTACTACTACTGTTAATGTTACTACGACTGTTACTACTACTACTGCAACTGTTACAACTACTGTTACTGCTACTGTTACTGCTACTACTACTACTGTTACTACTACTGTTAATGTTACTACTACTGTTACTACTACTACTACTACTGTTACTGCTACTGTTACTACTACTACTGTTACTACTACTGTTAATGTTAATACTACTGTTACTACTACTACTACTACTGTTACTACTACTGTTACTGCTACTGCTACTACTGTTACTACTACTGTTCATGTTACTACTACTGTTACTACTACTACTACTACTGTTGCTGCTACTGTTACTACTACTGTTACTGCTACTGTTACTACTAATACTACTGTTACTACTACTAATACCGTTACTACTACTGTTACTGCTACTGTTACTACTGCTACTACTACTGTTAATGCTACTGTTACTACTACTGTTACTGCTGCTACTACTACTGTTAATGCTACTGTTACTACTTCTGTTACTGCTACTGTTACTACTGCTACTACTACTGTTACTACTACAGTTAATGTTACTACTACTGTTACTACTACTACTACTACTGTTGCTGCTACTGTTACTACTACTGTTACTGCTACTGTTACTACTAATACTACTGTTACTACTACTAATACTGTTACTACTACTGTTACTGCTACTGTTACTACTGCTACTACTACTGTTAATGCTACTGTTACTACTACTGTTACTGCTGCTACTACTACTGTTAATGCTACTGTTACTACTTCTGTTACTGCTACTGTTACTACTGCTACTACTACTGTTACTACTACAGTTACTGCTACTGCTACTGTTACTACTGCTACTACTACTGTTACTGTTACATTTACTACATTCAGGGCAGTTAAGGGGATATATGTGTGTGTGTGTATGGGGTTGCTGTGTGTGTGTGTGTGTGTGTGTGTGTGTGTGTGTGTGTGTGTGAAGGCCATCCTTGTCCCAGTGTGTCAGGCTTGGCATTAAAGACACTATTGATTGAAACTGCGTCTACAGATGTAGGATCTTAATTTGAGCCAGTTTGCTACATCAGTAAAATGTTCCTGCAGCAACAGGAAATGTCAATTATTATGTGGATATATATAATCAACATTTTTTTTAGTGGTTGATTCATTTTTCGTTAGGGCAAATTAAGTCTGAAATATAAAATTGGAATCTACAAACTTCAGAAGCCTTTTTAAAAACTCAAATACACTACAAGTTTGCAGGAACATTCTCAGCAACAAAAGAGTGATCAAATGAAGATCTACATTTATGTCTGTCAACACAGTGTGTGTGTGTTTTGGCCTCTTCTCTGTGGACGTTTATCAGGCTGTGTCTGTCACTGTCAGGCTGGATGAAATGCCTCTTTGACTGGCAGCACAGTATTCCCACAGTGTGTGTGTGTGTGTGAGTCTCTCTCTCTCTATCTCAGTCTTCTCTCTGTGTGTGTGTATGTGTGTGTGTGTGGGTGTGTGTGTGGGTATGTGTAAATAGTTAGCTCACTCCTCAGCACAACAACAGTCAATGTGTAATCTGAATTCCTGTCATGATGCTTCTCTCTCTCTCTCTGTGTGTTTGGGATATTTATTTTATTTCATTTCACCTTTATTTAACCAGGTAAGCTAGTTAACCAGGTAGCTTTATTTAACCAAGTAGGCCAGTTGAGAACAAGTTCTCATTTATAACTGTGACCTGGCCAAGATAAAGCAAAGAAGTTTGACACAAACAACAACACAGAGTTACACATGGAATAAACAAACCATGCAGTCAATAATACAATTGAAAAATCAAATATATTATATATAGCATTGAAAAAGAAAAAGTATATATACAGTGTGTGCAAATGAGGTAAGATTTAATTTTGGAATGGAGATGGTTAATGTGGGTCTGGAAGGAGAGTTTACAGTCTAACCAGACACCTAGGTATTTATAGTTGTCCACGTATTCTAAGTCAGAACCGTCCAGAGTAGTGATGCTGGACGGGCGGGCAGGTGCGGGCAGCGATCGGTTGAAGAGCATGCATTTAGTTTTACTTGCGTTTAAGAGCAGTTGGAGGCCACGGAAGGAGAGTTGTATGGCATTGAAGCTCGTCTGGAGGTTAATTAGCATACTGTCCAAAGAAGAGCCAGAAGTATACAGAATGCGTTGAGGTGGATTAGAGAATCACCAGTAGCAAGACCGACATCATTGATGTATACAGAAAAGAGTCGGCCCGAGAATTGAACCCTGTGGTACCCCCATAGAGACTGCCAGAGGTCCGGACAACAGGCCCTCCGATTTGACACACTGAACTATCAGAGAAGTAGTTGATGAACCAGGCGAGGCAATCATTTGAGAAACCAAGGCTGTCGAGTCTGCCGATGAGGATGTGGTGATTGACAGAGTCAAAAGCCTTGGCCAGATCAATGAATACGGCTGCACAGTAATGTTTCTTATTGATGGCGGTTAAGATATCGTTTAGGACCTTGAGCGTGGCTGAGGTGCACCCATGACCAGCTCTGAAACCAGATTGCATAGCAGAGAAGGTATGGTGAGATTCGAAATGGTCGGTAATCTGTTTGTTGACTTGGCTTTCGAAGACCTTAGAAAGGCACGGTAGGATAGATATAGGTCTGTAGCAGTTTGGGTCAAGAGTGTCCCCCCCTTTGAAGAGGGGGATGACCGCAGCTGCTTTCCAATCTTTGGGAATCTCAGACAACACGAAAGAGCTATATCAGAGAAGTAGTTGGTGAACCAGGTGAGGCAATCATTTGAGACACCAAAGATGTGAACATTTACACGTAAAAAAACGTTTCACTGAAATTGGATTCTTTAAGGAAAATCCTTAAATGTAAAAACATATTTTTATTTTTTTCCCACTAAACTAAAATGGAGGCTCACCTGCTTTTTCTCTTTGTGTGTTCACCCTTATATAGCTAAGATTTTGCTCATGGAGAATTTTTCTTGTGTTTTTTTCTAATGCTTTTCTCAAATTTTCGTACTAAGTTTGTTTCGTGCATTACTTCATACACCCAAGTAGAACTATTGGAATATAACTCGCTGGATACTAACCGTCCACCCAAACTTCCTGAATTCGCAGAGACGGATGAACAACGGCCGAACAATAGTCTAGCTTCTTTGGTGATGTGCCGGGCGGAGAGGCGGATGTCGGGGGTAAGTGAGATTTAGACACCGTGCAACCCGTCCTCGGTTACCAAGCATTCTACTCGTCACTGTTCAGTTGTTAATAAACAGGACGAACTCAGATTAAGAATCTCCTTCCAGAGGGACGTCAGATTTAGCAACATACTCTGTTTTTCTGAGACCTGGTTTTCCTCCGACATCCTATACAACCAGCGGGTTTTTACTGTTGATCGGGCAGATAGGAAGCGGGCTCTGCTTTATGACCAATAACAGATAGGAAGCTCTTTCTTGGTCTCTGCTTTATGACCAATAACAGCTCTTTCTTGGTCTCTGCTTTATGACCAATAACAGCTCTTTCTTGGTCTCTGCTTTATGACCAATAACAGCTCTTTCTTGGTCTCTGCTTTATGACCAATAACAGCTCTTTCTTGGTCTCTGCTTTATGACCAATAACAGCTCTTTCTTGGTCTCTGCTTTATGACCAATAACAGCTCTTTCTTGGTCTCTGCTTTATGACCAGTACGACGGGAGGAAACATAAAGGAACTTGTGAACTTCTGCGACTTAAAAAACTTGGTCATCAATTGTCACCCTTTTTACCTTATGAGAGAGCTCTCAGGGATTATTGCCATGGCCGTGTACATTCCGCCCCAAGCTGTCACCAAAAATACTCTCAAAGATCTTCATTTGACTCTGAATAAACTGGAGACGGTGAGGCAGCATTCATTGTTGCGGGGAACTTTTAACAGAAGTAATTTGCTCCCTAATTACTATCAACTCGTGGAGATTCTATGCTGTACCTACAAGCTACACGCCTTTTCGACACCGGTATAAGGCCATCTCCTGTCGGAAAATCTGACCACGCCTCCATTTTGCTCCGCCCCACCTACAAAGTCTCAAGAGGGATGTTATGGTGGTCAGGTCTGCACAATGCTAATCTAACCAAACAAAATCCATGCTCCAAGACTGTTTCGATCACATGGACTGGAATATGTTCCAAGTTGCCTCTGGGAATAACATCAATGAGTATGATTACACCGTCAACGGATTCATAAAAACAAAGAATAAATCATATAAATATAATATGATACCAGTGGTGTCTTTCAAAACTAATAAAAAAAACTGTGGATTACTGGCAGCCTTGTTGGGAAGAGCCAGAGCCCAGACTTGAACCCGATCGAACATATCTGGCGAGACCTGAAAATAGCTGTGCAGTGACGCTCCCCATCCAACCTGACAGAGCTTGAGAGGCTCTGCAGAGAAGAATGCTTCAACAAAGTACTGAGGAAAGGGTCTGAATAATTGTGTGACATCACCAGGCAGTAAATTAGTTTATTGACCAATAAGAATAGGTATCCCAAACCAATGAAAGCCATTTTATAGAAACAAGTATTTTTGTTTTGACCATTTGTATTAAAAACAATCACAGACACTTAATTGTTACCCAGAAATGATTTGATATTAAGATAAAAACAGCTGCATTGAGCCTTTAATAAGACCTCTTGATTGGCCGTTGGACATTTTGAGTAGGACTGCAAAATTCCGGGAATTTTAAATCAATTCTCTGTTGTTGTTTTTTTTTATATCCCGGTTGGAGGTTTTCCGCAATCAGCTATCAGATATCTTCAGCCAGGATTTTTGGAAATCCAGGGAATTTGTTGAAAGTTCACAGAATTTTTACAACCCTTACATTTGAGACATGAAAAAGTGAAATATTTAAGAAATCAATAGCACAAAAAAAAAGTTGTGTTAAAATCAATAAAGCCCTTTCAAGACAACACTTCCAGCTATATTATTGATGACCTCAGATGAGTATGGCTAAATCAAATCAAATCAAATTTTATTTGTCACATACACATGGTTAGCAGATGTTAATGCGAGTGTAGCGAAATGCTTGTGCTTCTAGTTCCGACAATGCAGTAATAATGGCTAATGGCTAATGGGTTTTAGGTAGCCTAGTTGTTAAGAGCATTGGGCCATTAACCAAAATGTCGCTGGTTTGAATCCCCCAAGTTGCCTAGGTAAAAGAAAAAAAATTGATGTTTTTTTTTTTTACAAAACCGTTGCCTTAAATGTACTGGCTCTTATGGCCAATATATATGCAGAAGATGTAGAACGAATAGACTGATCCTGCATTTTATCCATCTCCCTGACAAGCCTTATTTAATCACAGCAAGGTTACTGAGCTTCTTATCCCATCAGTGTCCATCATTATACCTGAGACATCACAGGAGTCAGCACAGGGTGTGTGTGTGTCTCAGTTAAGAGCTAGTTATGACACACACACACACCCACACACACACCTTCACCTCGCAGTGCATAGTCATTATAAAGGCTGTGTGTGTGTGTGTGTTGATGCTGTAGAAGTGATTGGTGAACAGAAGGTTGACAGGAGTCAGTGAGAGGTGAGGTCACTGCTCCCATGTAGACAGAGCTTAAGGAAGGAAGGGAGAGAGAGAGAAGGGTCATTTACTGTAGAGAGATAGTCTGAGGGAGAGAGAGAGAAGGGTCATTTACTGTAGAGAGATAGTCAGAGGGAGAGAAGGGTCATTTACTGTAGAGAGATAGTCAGAGGGAGAGAGAGAGAAGGGTCATTTACTGTAGAGAGATAGTCTGAGGGAGAGAGAGAGAAGGGTCATTTACTGTAGAGAGATAGTCTGAGGGAGAGAGAGAGAAGGGTCATTTACTGTAGAGAGATAGTCTGAGAGGAGAGACCAGGTCTGAGAGGGAGAGAGAGAGAGAGAAGGGTCATTTACTGTAGAGAGAGAGTCAGAGGGAGAGAGAGAGAAGGGTCATTTACTGTAGAGAGATAGTCAGAGGGAGAGAGAGAGAAGGGTCATTTGACCAGGTCTGAGAGCGTGAAAGAGAGAGAGAAGGGTAATTTACTGTAGAGAGATAGTCTGAGAGGGAGAGAGAGAAGGGTTATTTACTGTAGAGAGAGTCTGAGGGAGAGAGAGAAGGGTCATTTACTGTAGAGAGATAGTCAGAGGGAGAGAGAGAGAGAAGGGTAATTTACTGTAGAGAGATAGTCAGAGGGAGAGAGAGAGAGAAGGGTCATTTACTGTAGAGAGATAGTCTGAGGGAGAGAAGGGTCATTTACTGTAGAGAGATAGTCAGAGGGAGAGAGAGAGAGAAGGGTCATTTACTGTAGAGAGATAGTCAGAGGGAGAGAGAGAGAGAAGGGTCATTTACTGTAGAGAGATAGTCAGAGGGAGAGAAGGGTCATTTACTGTAGAGAGATAGTCAGAGGGAGAGAGAGAGAAGGGTCATTTACTGTAGAGAGATAGTCTGAGGGAGAGAGAGAGAAGGGTCATTTACTGTAGAGAGAAAGTCAGAGGGAGAGAAGGGTCATTTACTGTAGAGAGATAGTCAGAGGGAGAGAGAGAGAAGGGTCATTTACTGTAGAGAGATAGTCTGAGGGAGAGAGAGAGAAGGGTCATTTACTGTAGAGAGATAGTCTGAGGGAGAGAGAGAGAAGGGTCATTTACTGTAGAGAGATAGTCTGAGAGGGAGAGACCAGGTCTGAGAGTGTGAAAGAGAGAGAGAAGGGTCATTTACTGTAGAGAGATAGTCTGAGGGAGAGAGAGAGAAGGGTCATTTACTGTAGAGAGATAGTCTGAGAGGGAGAGACCAGGTCTGAGAGCGTGAAAGAGAGAGAGACTATTTCTGGACGTTTGAAAAGGTTCTGAGAATGTTGATATATGTCTTCCTCTGCACTCACAAAATAATAATAGTAATGATGGACCAACACTGGGAGCAAACTGTTGATCGGAGCACGCTGCCTAAACCACTGCACCATCACAATGCTCTAGCAACCAACGAGAGTACTTGATGATACTTCAATGTACTTGAATCTACTTGATAATACTTGATGATAATTGGTGATACTTGATGATGGCAATAGCGCATTTTTAATGATCTTGTTTTAAGCCTTCCCCAAACCGTAGCCTTAACCTGAACCCTTTGAGTTGTTTCTGAAGGAACCCTGTGACCACTCAGCATTAACACGTCAGAAATAGATGTTCATGTGTAATAGGTTGTATTTCTAAAAGGGAAACTATGAGATATTGTTGGTTCCCCCACAGTCCTCCAGACATCATATCTGGAATCCTCAGTCAGACACACAAGGACCAGCGCGCTGCCTAAACCACTGCACCATCACAATGCTCTAGCAACCAACGAGAGTACTTGAATCTACTTGAATTTACTTGATGCTACTTGGTTCTACTTTATAATACTTGATGATACACATCCACTGTTTTTCCTCTCCTCTCTTCAGTCTCTCCTTAAAGATAAATAGTCATCCATCCCTTCATCTCGCTGGCCTCTCAGTTCAATAGGAAAGAGCTGAGTCACACAGGTCCAGTCCCAAATAGCTCCCAGCTCTAACCTATTGGGGGCACTAAGCAAGATTTATTTGGCGGGGGTGGGCCCCCACATTGCGGAAAACCATTTTAGTGCTATGGAGTGGAGAGAAAACGTTGCAATTTTTATAACATATTTGATGGAATTCTACTTATTTTGCAATGGGGCAGAGAATTTCTTTTTTTTTCTAAGTTTTAAAGTGAATTTCATGCATTTCTGTCTGTCTATTTTATAATGAGTTATGCTAATGTCATATCTGAGTGAGAATTGAAAATATTACAAAGACACCATTTTGTTTTCAAAATGATTTCAGTGGGAATTAAAACTCACCCTGAAGGTCCGCTGGGACAGGAAGTTACCAGGCAATGAAAGATGAACCTTGTGGCATTTGTAGCAATTCATAGAAGCTAAACATGCAAGTGAATGCAATGATGCAAATGACTAAGTCTCTGTCACTAGTACACACAGTCATGGGTGGTAATTCTAACTTTCACTCTAAAGGCACACTGGGATATATGCTAATGTCAGCAAATATTTGCAAATATCCCACAATTGCCTTTATTGAATGTTGGAATTACCACCGATGACTGTGTTTGCTAGTGACAAAGACCTGGTTGTTGCATCAATCCTGTAGTCGTCACCAGGTGAGAGGATACGTGAATATTTCATCCTTGTAATTTAACCCTTTGTGACAATACATTAAAATATCATCAGACAGCCTAGTTTTACCCTAAAACTCCAGGTTTACAGGCCATATCAAGCAATCCATATTATTATTGTGGCTTGTAAAGTGACATCCAGCTATTTGAAGTTTGAATCGCAACCTGCATTTAGAATGACTGCCAAGGTTAGGCGTGTCAGACATTGGGGATTCCCTAAACCATCTAAACTAGAACAACCATCTCAGTAATGGGTAGAATAAATCCAACTACCTACAGATTCTTTGGGGGAGGGGAGATTTTGGGGGGGTTGTTCTTATGCTATACATAAATAATTAACAGTCAATCATTGTGCATTGCAAAAATACAGATATTGAAACAAAAACTTTAAAATAATCTACCTGCAATAAAGCATGCTGGGAAATATGATAATGAGGTGCGTGGTTTTGGGTGTTTGCATTTTTTTACTCTACACAGAATAAAAATGACACAATCACACTCAAGTTATTAAAGGTCCCAAACAGTCAAAAACA
Source organism: Oncorhynchus tshawytscha (assembly GCF_018296145.1). Taxonomy (NCBI): domain Eukaryota; kingdom Metazoa; phylum Chordata; class Actinopteri; order Salmoniformes; family Salmonidae; genus Oncorhynchus; species Oncorhynchus tshawytscha. The sequence goes on along the minus strand of NC_056461.1, from coordinate 48,222,588 downwards.
TTTGGATGAAACCAAAACCAAGTAGGAAAACCAAAGTATGAAAAATGACTGTTGCTTCTATATTGATAAAGATTGGTCATCAAACGACTGGTCTCCTCCCCCATGTCAAACACCATCGAATACAGGAGGAGGGATGGAGGCGGGATTATTAAGGGCTTTTTTGTTATGTTTCATACACCAATGGTAACGTCTTATTCTCTTACCTAATTTAAATAAGTACCGCCTCGTAACCAACATCACAGAGGGGGCGTGGTTTACATAGCTAGGTAGCTAGTCTACTGGTAACTAAATGGCAACTGCAGTGTGTCAGCAAAGATAATTAGAGGTTTGGGCTAGCTAGCTAAATTATACAGCCAGCATGTTATCTTAATTCACGCTGTTACAATAACCAAACAGTTGGATAAACAACTCATTTGTGAAACCATAATGTGGTGTATGACAGGATTGGATGTAGAATGCAATTTCAATGTTGTTTGAGTTGCTTTTGTGCATCAGCACATAGGCTTGAGGTAATTTCACTGCAATACGGCGTCCATGTTGTGAGACATCAGTGTTTTCTAAGAACCGCCAGGCTTGTTCTCCGTCCACTGTCTTTACTTCCTGGTAGTTTGAGATTTAGCCGTTTTTAATCTGGAGAAATATTATGGTTGACGTTTTAGTAACTCAAAAAAAGGTTAATTTATATCGGGAATCAGAATGACTGTTTGGGATGTTCAACACCAACACTCAGGTTATTTAACGAGACGGAGTGTTATTTTAACACCTGAATTAATAAACCTCTCATTCATTTCATGGAGAGTGGAATTCCACTTAGATCTCTGCTGCCCGATGAACCCTGACATTATACATCGGGTTAGAGCCTGTTGTCTCATCAATAACTAGGGATGGGTAGGGCCTGTTGTCTCATCAATAACTAGGGATGGGTAGGGTCTGTTGTCTCATCAATAACTAGGGATGGGTAGGGCCTGTTGTCTCATCAATAACTAGGGATGGGTAGGGCCTGTTGTCTCATCAATAACTAGGGATGGGCCTGTTGTCTCATCAATAACTAGGGATGGGTCTGTTGTCTCATCAATAACTAGGGATGGGTAGGGTCTGTTGTCTCATCAATAACTAGGGATGGGTAGGGTCTGTTTTCTCATCAATAACTAGGGATGGGTAGGGTCTGTTGTCTCATCAATAACTAGGGATGGGTAGGGTCTGTTGTCTCATCAATAACTAGGGATGGGTAGGGTCTGTTGTCTCATCAATAACTAGGGATGGGTAGGGCCTGTTGTCTCATCAATAACTAGGGATGGGCCTGTTGTCTCATCAATAACTAGGGATGGGTCTGTTGTCTCATCAATAACTAGGGATGGGTAGGGCCTGTTGTCTCATCAATAACTAGGGATGGGTAGGGTCTGTTGTCTCATCAATAACTAGGGATGGGTCTGTTGTCTCATCAATAACTAGGGATGGGCCTGTTGTCTCATCAATAACTAGGGATGGGTAGGGTCTGTTGTCTCATCAATAACTAGGGATGGGTAGGGTCTGTTGTCTCATCAATAACTAGGGATGGGTAGGGTCTGTTTTCTCATCAATAACTAGGGATGGGTAGGGTCTGTTGTCTCATCAATAACTAGGGATGGGCCTGTTGTCTCATCAATAACTAGGGATGGGTAGGGTCTGTTTTCTCATCAATAACTAGGGATGGGTCTGTTGTCTCATCAATAACTAGGGATGGGTAGGGTCTGTTGTCTCATCAATAACTAGGGATGGGTAGGGTCTGTTTTCTCATCAATAACTAGGGATGGGTAGGGTCTGTTTTCTCATCAATAACTAGGGATGGGTCTGTTGTCTCATCAATAACTAGGGATGGGTCTGTTGTCTCATCAATAACTAGGGATGGGTAGGGTCTGTTTTCTCATCAATAACTAGGGATGGGTAGGGTCTGTTTTCTCATCAATAACTAGGGATGGGTCTGTTGTCTCATCAATAACTAGGGATGGGTAGGGTCTGTTTTCTCATCAATAACTAGGGATGGGTCTGTTGTCTCATCAATAACTAGGGATGGGTAGGGTCTGTTTTCTCATCAATAACTAGGGATGGGTAGGGTCTGTTTTCTCATCAATAACTAGGGATGGGTCTGTTGTCTCATCAATAACTAGGGATGGGTAGGGTCTGTTTTCTCATCAATAACTAGGGATGGGTAGGGCCTGTTGTCTCATCAATAACTAGGGATGGGTAGGGTCTGTTTTCTCATCAATAACTAGGGATGGGCCTGTTTTCTCATCAATAACTAGGGATGGGCCTGTTGTCTCATCAATAACTAGGGATGGGCCTGTTGTCTCATCAATAACTAGGGATGGGCCTGTTGTCTCATCAATAACTAGGGATGGGCCTGTTGTCTCATCAATAACTAGGGATGGGCCTGTTGTCTCATCAATAACTAGGGATGGGCCTGTTGTCTCATCAATAACTAGGGATGGGCCTGTTGTCTCATCAATAACTAGGGATGGGTAGGGTCTGTTTTCTCATCAATAACTAGGGATGGGCCTGTTGTCTCATCAATAACTAGGGATGGGTAGGGTCTGTTGTCTCATCAATAACTAGGGATGGGTAGGGTCTGTTGTCTCATCAATAACTAGGGATGGGTAGGGTCTGTTGTCTCATCAATAACTAGGGATGGGTAGGGTCTGTTGTCTCATCAATAACTAGGGATGGGTAGGGTCTGTTGTCTCATCAATAACTAGGGTGAGGTCAGGGCTCAGGTATCACTAGATCACCAACATGTTTAAGCCATTTGCTCGTGTTCTGCTGCACAGTAACAGTCATATCTGACTAACATCATAACATGGTGTCAGAAGTGTTTCAACCTCATCAAATATTAAAACAGAAGAGATTATTTCACAGAGTTTAGTCTGAGTTTAGAGTGATGAAAAGTAGCTAACAGCTAACTCTCATGTCTCTTCATTGAGCCGTTGCTATGGATACTCACATACTCGAGTTGCCTGAGCGCAGGGAGTGAGTGACAGACCGAGAGGAGCAGGTAATGAATTTACTAACGAAGGAAGTTATTTCTGGTTTCGGGCCGGACCTTAAATTTGGCCGAAGCAAGCGGGCCTGGGTAGGGTAGGGCCTGACCTTCACAGGCCTGGGTAGAGTAGGGCCTGACCTTCACAGGCCTGTGTAGGGTAGGGCCTGACTGTCACAGGCCTGGGTAGAGTAGGGCCTGACTGTCACAGGCCTGGGTAGGGTAGGGCCTGACCTTCACAGGCCTGGGTAGAGTAGGGCCTGACTGTCACAGGCCTGGGTAGGGTAGGGCCTGACCTTCACAGGCCTGGGTAGAGTAGGGCCTGACTGTCACAGGCCTGGGTAGGGTAGGGCCTGACCTTCACAGGCCTGGGTAGAGTAGGGCCTGACCTTCACAGGCCTGGGTAGGGTAGGGCCTGACCTTCACAGGCCTGGGTAGAGTAGGGCCTGACCTTCACAGGCCTGGGTAGAGTAGGGCCTGACCTTCACAGGCCTGGGTAGGGTAGGGCCTGACCTTCACAGGCCTGGGTAGAGTAGGGCCTGACCTTCACAGGCCTGGGTAGGGTAGGGCCTGACCTTCACATGCCTGGGTAGAGTAGGGCCTGACCTTCACAGGCCTGGGTAGGGTAGGGCCTGACCTTCACAGGCCTGGGTAGAGTAGGGCCTGACTGTCACAGGCCTGGGTAGAGTAGGGCCTGACTGTCACATGCCTGGGTAGGGTAGGGCCTGACCTTCACAGGCCTGGGTAGAGTAGGGCCTGACTGTCACAGGCCTGGGTAGGGTAGGGCCTGACTGTCACATGCCTGGGTAGAGTAGGGCCTGACTGTCACAGGCCTGGGTAGGGTAGGGCCTGACCTTCACAGGCCTGGGTAGAGTAGGGCCTGACTGTCACAGGCCTGGGTAGAGTAGGGCCTGACTGTCACAGGCCTGGGTAGGGTAGGGCCTGACCTTCACAGGCCTGGGTAGAGTAGGGCCTGACTGTCACAGGCCTGGGTAGAGTAGGGCCTGACTGTCACAGGCCTGGGTAGGGTAGGGCCTGACTGTCACAGGCCTGGGTAGAGTAGGCCCTGACTGTCACAGGCCTGGGTAGAGTAGGGCCTGACTGTCACAGGCCTGGGTAGAGTAGGGCCTGACCTTCACAGGCCTGGGTAGAGTAGGGCCTGACTGTCACAGGCCTGGGTAGAGTAGGGCCTGACTGTCACAGGCCTGGGTAGGGTAGGGCCTGACTGTCACAGGCCTGGGTAGAGTAGGCCCTGACTGTCACAGGCCTGGGTAGAGTAGGGCCTGACTGTCACAGGCCTGTGTAGGGTAGGGCCTGACTGTCAAAGGCCTGGGTAGGGTAGGGGGCCTGA